>NW_021287971.1:0-1111 GCF_002162155.2 Triticum dicoccoides
GTGCATGTTTATTTGCCACCAAATCTGATATTGATGAGCTAGATTTCAGCAAATCTGTTTGCTATGCTTTTGTGTGCAAAGAGGCATTATTTTCATTCGAGGACGTGCCTTCCTCTTTGCCTCCTGCTGTCACTAACATTTTGCAGGAGTTCGCTGACGTCTTTCCACAAGACGTGCCACCGGGATTACCGCCTATTCGAGGGATTGAGCATCAGATTGACTTAATTCCCGGTGCTTCACTGCCAAACCGTGCACCATACCGTACCAATCCAGAGGAGACGAAGGAGATTATGCGCCAAGTACAAGAGCTTCTCGACAAAGGTTATATACGCGAATCCCTTAGTCCTTGTGCTGTTCCTATTATTCTAGTGCCGAAAAAGGATGGTACATCACGTATGTGTGTTGATTGTAGAGGCATTAATAATATTACTATTCGTTATCGTCATCCTATTCCTCGGCTAGATGATATGCTTGATGAATTGAGTGGCTCTACAATATTCTCCAAAGTTGATTTGCGTAGTGGCTACCATCAAATTCGTATGAAATTGGGAGATGAATGGAAAACAGCATTTAAAACTAAGTTTGGATTATATGAGTGGTTAGTCATGCCTTTTGGGTTAACTAATGCACCTAGTACTTTCATGAGATTAAAGAACGAAGTTTTACGTGCTTTCATTGGACGATTTGTGGTAGTTTACTTTGATGACATACTGATTTATAGCAGATCTTTGGAAGAACATTTGGAACATTTACGTGCTGTTTTTATTGCTCTACGTGATGCACGTTTGTTTGGTAACCTTGGGAAGTGCACCTTTTGCACCGACCGAGTATCTTTTCTTGGCTATGTTGTTACTCCACAGGGAATTGAAGTTGACAAAGCCAAGATTGAAGCTATTGAGAGTTGGCCGCAGCCCAAAACGGTCACACAAGTGAGGAGTTTTCTTGGCCTCGCTGGATTCTATAGGCGTTTTGTGAGAGATTTCAGCACCATTGCTGCACCTCTCAACGAGCTTACAAAGAAGGATGTGCCTTTTGTTTGGGGTACCGCACAGGAAGAAGCCTTCACGGTATTGAAAGATAAGTTGACACATGCTCCTTTACTCCAACTTCC
>NW_021287972.1:0-1026 GCF_002162155.2 Triticum dicoccoides
AGAACGTTGTCTACTATGCTTAGGGCTGTTTTGAAGAATAATAAGAAAATGTGGGAGGAATGCTTGCCTCATATTGAATTTGCTTATAATCGTTCATTGCATTCTACTACTAAGATGTGCCCTTTTGAAGTTGTGTATGGTTTCCTACCTCGTGCACCTATTGATTTGTTGCCTCTTCCATCTTCGGAGAAGGTTAATTTTGATGCTAAACAACGTGCTGAATTGATTTTAAAAATGCATGAGTTAACTAAGGAAAACATTGAGCGTATGAATGCTAAATATAAACTTGCTGGAGATAAGGGTAGAAAACATGTTGTGTTTGCACCTGGAGATCTTGTTTGGTTACATTTGCGTAAGGATAGATTTCCTGATTTGCGCAAATCAAAGCTAATGCCACGTGCTGATGGTCCCTTTAAGGTGTTAGAGACAATAAATGATAATGCATATAAACTTGAGCTGCCTGCAGATTTTGGGGTTAGTCCCACTTTTAACATTGCAGATTTGAAGCCTTATTTGGGTGAGGAAGATGAACTTCCGTCGAGGACGACTTCATTTCAAGAAGGGGAGGATGATGAGGACATCAATACAATTGTTACACCCACAGCCCCTGCTGCTATACATACTGGACCAATTACTAGAGCTTGTGCACGCCAACTAAATTACCAGGTACTTTCGTTTCTTGGTAATGATTCTAATGTTCATGAGAATATGATGCTGCCAAAATTGGATACATTTGTTTTGCTTACAAATGAAGGGCCTAGCTTGGAGAAGGATGAACATTGGAGCAAGAACAAGCATGGAGATGATGGCATGCGCAAGGGGAACAAGAACGGAGTTACAAGTGATGATTTCAGGACTTTGAAGCCACCATAATGGGTGCATGAAGCCTTGGACGAAATATACAAGATGCCACTTCATAAATTTCGTCCCGAGGCTATTTTAGGTGCTGCGTCACCTTATTATTGGGCCAGGCCCATGTAATTTCGAAATACATAAGTATAGGCTATTTTTAGAGTCCGTATGTGT
>NW_021287973.1:0-711 GCF_002162155.2 Triticum dicoccoides
ATTTGTTGGCATACCTCCCCTACCTCTTCTTACTATATTATCGGTTCTTGTTTGGTTCTTCTCTTTGTGAGTTTTGGAGCTTATGGTCATCTTGGTGACAAGCTCGAGTTCATCGAAAACAGAGTTCACTCGCATCTTCTATCATATTTTCGATGTTGGAGGTTATGCCGGTTCTTCTCAGTTGGAGGTTTCACTCCTCTATTTGTTGGCATACCTCCCCTAACTCTTCTTACTATATTATTGGTTTTTGTTTGGTTCTTCTCTTTGTGAGTTTTGGAGCTTATGGTCGGCTTGGCGACAAGCTCGAGTTCATCGAAAACGGAGTTCACTCGCATCTTCTTTGATGTTTTCGATGTTGGAGGTTATGCCGGTTCTTCTCAGTTGGAGGTTTCACTCCTCTATTTGTCGGCATACCTCCCCTGCCTCTTCTTACTATATTATTGGTTTTTGTTTGTTTCTTCTCTTTGTGAGTTTTGGAGCTTATGGTCATCTTGGTGACAAGCTCGAGTTCATCGAAAACGGAGTTCACTCGCATCTTCTATGATGTTTTCGATGTTGGAGGTTATGCCGGTTCTTCTCAATTGGAGGTTTCACTACTCTATTTGTTGGCATACCTCCCCTGCCTCTTCTTACTATATTATCGGTTCTTGTTCGGTTCTTCTCTTTGTTAGTTTTGGAGCTTATGGTCATCTTGGTGACAAGCTCGAGTTC
>NW_021287974.1:0-1225 GCF_002162155.2 Triticum dicoccoides
GTTGCATTTAGATGCCTACTTGCTGTAAATCGCAGACCGGTGTCATATCTTAAAACGCTCGCCATTTCCAAACCGTAGCTCCGATTCCTATGATCTTTATATCGTTTTCAAGCGATTTCATCCCCTCTATCCAGTGGCACACTTGGTTTTCCAAGTTGAGGCCAAGTTCATGCATTTCCTGTCATATCTGGCATTTTGCATCCCGCATCGCATCCCGCATAGCATATCGTCATTTCCTCATATTGCTTGGTCTTGCCCGTGGTTGATTGTATCCTTGTTGCTTGTTTGTCTTGTTTGGGTAGAGCCGGGAGACGAGTTTGCTACCGAGGAGCCCGTTGAGTTTGCTTGTGAGGATCCAGTCAACTCTGACAACTGTGCAGGCAAGATGATCATACCCTCGAAATCACTACTATCTTTGCTATGCTAGTTTGCTCGCTCTTTTGCTTTGCCACTGCTACGATGCCTACCTTTTGCTTGTCAGCCTCCCAATTGCCATGTTGAACCTCTAACCCACCATTGTCCTAGCAAACCGTTGATTGGCTATGTTACCACTTTGCTCAGCCCTTCTTATAGCGTTGTTAGCTGCAGGTGAAGATTGGAGCCGTTCCTTGTTGGAACATTTATTTACTTGTTGGGATATCATTATGTTGCTATGTTATATTAATGCATCTATATACTTGGTGAAGGGTGGAAGGCTCGGCCTTATGCCTAGTGTTTTGTTCCACTCTTGCCGCCCTAGTTTCCGTCATATCGGTGTTATGTTCCCGGATTGTTGCATCCCTTACGCGGTTGGGTTATAATGGGAACCCCTTGATAGTTCGCCCTGATTAAAGCTTTTCCAGCAATGCCCAACATTGGTTTTACCATTTGCCACCTAGCCTCTTTTTCCCTTGGGTTTCCGGAGCCCGAAGGTCATCTTATTTTAACCCCCCAGGGCCAGTGCTCCTCTGAGCGTTGGTCCAAACTAGAGTCCTGTGCAGCGCCCCCTCGGGGAAACTCGAGGTTTGGTTTTAGTTGTATGGAGCGCTCATCTGAGTGTGCCCTGAGAAAGAGATATGTGCAGCTCCTATCGGGATTTGTCGGCACATTCGGGCGGTGTTGCTGGTCTTGTTTTAACCTGTCGAATTGTCTTGTTGTACCGGGTTGCCGAGTCTGATCGGTGTGTCTCGGGTGGAGGTCTATTCCTTCGTTGACCGTGAGAGCTTGTCATGGGCTAAGTTGGGAC
>NW_021287975.1:0-868 GCF_002162155.2 Triticum dicoccoides
GAACGGCGACGTGGCGGCCATGCAGGGCTTCCGGAGGCCCGTGGAGCGGTGGGGAGGAAGAGGGGGTTGTGGCGGAGCTTCTGAGCTAGTCGGGGGAGCGAGGGGTGGCCGGAGACGGCTGCTAAGGCGAACGGCGGCGACGGTGGTGTTCGGCCGTGAGAGAGAGAGAGAGCGAGGGAGAGGAGGGAAGAGCCGAGGGCGAGTGAGAGAGAGCAGGGGGGGAGGCGTGGCGTCGTCCAGGGCATCGAGGCGAGGAGGGGAGGGCAGGCAGGCAGGGAGAGAGGTGGCGTGGCGCGGTGGCGCGCGCGCGCGCCGGCCACACTCCCCTCCCTCTGTCGGGACGAAGACGACAGAGGAGGGAGACGGGCTGGGCCGCCTGCTGGCTGGGCCGGCCAGCTGGATGGGCTGCACAGTGGAGGAGCCCAGGTAAGCTTCTCCCTTTTATTTTTTCTGTTTTCTAATTTCTGACATTTGTTTTGATTTAAATAATATATTAAATCATTTATTTAACTTATGCCAATTTTTTCAGGGGCTAGATATATTATTCCAGAGCTCCTTTATAATTGGCATAATATTTGGACATATATTAATATATATAGAAATATATTTCCAAAGCAAATATTTATGCATTAATTCCAAATGCCCAAAATAAATGTCCATGAGCCACTAAAAATATTGGTTTGATTTTTATCTCTGTCCAATATTTTCAGAGATCAACATGAGCATTTTCTTGGACCCTTTTGGAGAAATTTTTATTTGGGTCATTTTCAAAATGATTCTGAGGGTTTCACAGATCCCCATTTCAAGTTTCTAATGAAAGAGTAAACATGATGCAACACTCTAATGCATGACTAGCTAGGGTGTGACA
>NW_021287976.1:0-1543 GCF_002162155.2 Triticum dicoccoides
TCGAAGTCCAAGCGGAACTACTAGTGAGACTGAAGTCTCTCTGCAAAACATAAAATAGGCAAACGTGAGTACAAATGTACCCAGCAAGACTTACATCAGAACTAACTACATATGCATCATTTTCAACAAGGGGATGGTGGGGTTTAACTGCAGCAAGCCAGCTTTGACTCAGTGGCTATACTGAACTACGACTGCAAGCGACTCTTTTGAGGTGGCGCACACGAGTCCACATATTCACCATATCAATACACCACTATGGATCCGCTCCCGTCTCCCTACGAGAACGCCATCCATAGCACTCACGCTTATCTTGCGCATTTTAAAGTATCCACTTTCACTTGTCTATGAACTGATATAAGCAACCCAGAAGTCCTTTTCCGCGGACACGGCTATTCGAATAGATGATGTTAACCCTGCAGGGGTGTACCTCTTCACACACGCTCTCACCACTTACCGCCGTTTACACGACATGTACTCGGCAACCTTCAAGCGGAAGCCCAACGTGGGTGTCGGCCACGACCTACCTAATCACCTAAGTCTCTAGTCCAGGTTTATCGCCTATTCGGGTTCCATCCATGAGGAGATCCGGCCGGAGTTTCGCTCACAGCCCCAAACGATGTGAACAGGGTTCCCGAGACACCAAACGGGCGCCCGGTACACCGTGCCACGTGCCTACCGCATGACAGCCCACCCCTACGGTCAGCGCTGCCCACGGCCTCCAGCATACTACAAACACCAGAAACTACTTGCAACTCCTGGACAGAGGACAAGGGTGATCAAGAAGCCGAGAGGGTCCATTGGTTTCGGGCCCAATGCGTGGTAGTAGCTGAATCATGGATCACAAACACAGAACTCAGTTCCTGAGGACGGCTGCAATGAGACAACCCACCATGTACTCCTACATGGCCTCTCACCGCTACCTTTACCAAATCATGTTCACACACTTAGCTCACCCACAGTAGGACATGTTCACACGCCTCTGATTCATCCCCGATGAATCAGACCTGACTCAACTCTAAGCAATAGCAGGCATGACAAACAAACATGAATGAGTAGGCACATCAGGGCTCAAACAACTCCTACTCATGCTAGTGGGTTTCATCTATTTACTGTGGCAATGACAGGTCATGCAAAGGACAAAGGGGTTCAGCTACCGCAGCAAATAACAGATGAATCGGTGTTGTCCTAATGCAGTAAAAGAGAGCAGGAGCGAGAGAGTAGGATTGTATCGGAATGAACAAGGGGGTTTTGCTTGCCTGGCAATTCTGAAGATAACATTGAGTCTTCATCAGTGTCAACGATCACATCATCGGTATCACGTCTATCGAGAGGGGACAAATACCGGCAATACAGAAAGGAACACAATCAATGCAATGCACAATATGATGCATGCTCATGACATGACAATATGAATGTGTTTTGAGCTAATGCAACTAGCAACAGATTAAATGAAGTTGGTTTGAATATAAGATTCAAATTCAAACTCCATATGTGATTATTCAAATGCCATTTAGTGGATTTGTGCTAAACAGCACCTATAAGT
>NW_021287977.1:0-1178 GCF_002162155.2 Triticum dicoccoides
GCGTGGTGGTGGTGGAGGAGCGTGGCAATCCAGCAGGGCTTCGCCAAGCACCATGGGAGAGGAGGAGTAGGAAGAGAGGTAGGGTTGTGCCAGAACTTCGTGTATAGCTCCCATGCGCCTCCCCACTATATATAGGGGTGGAGGGGCTGGTTTCTTGCCCTCCAAGTCCATTGGGGCGTTGGCCAAGGTGGGAGGAAAGAAATCTCATTATTTCCTTCCCCACCGATTGTTATCCCCCCTTTTTAGGGATCTTGATCTTATCCCTTCGGGATATGATCTTATTCCTTCTAAGGGGGGATCTTGGTGCGCCTTGACCAGGGGTGTGGGGCCTTGCCCCCACTACCCACGTCCATGTGGGTCCCCCCATGCAGGTGGGCCCCGCTCCGGAACCTTCTAGAACCTTCCCGGTACAATACCGAAAAATCCCGAACATTTTCCGGTGGCCAAAATAGGACTTCCCATATATAAATCTTTACCTCCGGACCATTCCGGAACTCCTCGTGACGTCCGGGATCTCATCCGGGACTCCGAACAACATTCGGTAACCACATACAAACTTCCTTTATAACCCTAGCGGCATCGAACCTTAAGTGTGTAGACCCTACGGGTTCGGGAGACATGTAGACATGACCGAGACGTTCTCCGGTCAATAACCAACAGCGGGATCTGGATACCCATGATGGCTCCCACATGTTCCACGATGATCTCATCGGATGAACCATGATGTCAAGGACTTAATCAATCCCGTATTCAATTCCCTTTGTCTATCGGTATGTTACTTGCCCGAGATTCGATCGTCGGTATCCAATACCTTGTTCAATCTCGTTACCGGCAAGTCACTTTACTCGTTCTGTAACACATCATCCCGTGATCAACTCCTTGGTCACATTGCGCATATGATGATGTCCTACCGAGTGGGCCCAGAGATACCTCTCCGTTTACACGGAGTGACAAATCCCAGTCTCGATCCGCATAAAACAATAGATACTTTCGGAGATACCTGTAGTGCACCTTTATAGTCACCCAGTTACGTTGTGACGTTTGATACACCCAAAGCACTCCTACGGTATCCAGGAGTTACACGCTCTCATGGTCGAAGGAAGAGATACTTGACATTGGCAAAGCTCTAGCAAATGAACTACACGATCTTTTGTGCTAGTCTTAGGATTGGGTCTTGT
>NW_021287978.1:0-808 GCF_002162155.2 Triticum dicoccoides
CTTCTCCATGGCCTCTTCAAAATTGTTCAGCACATCTTGCACCTGTTCAGTCATCATTTGCTGAAACTTATCATGAAGCTCCTTGTTCGATAAATTCTCCCAGTCAATCTCGTCGGCTTGTGATCCTGGCATGGTTAGCAGCAATAGAAACACACAAGAATATGATCCTACAGACTACGAACAAGTGGTGGTGGTGGGTGTCACAAATCCGTCAAGCAAATCTCAAATTCTTACCAGTTCTTACCCAGCAGCAGGCGGTGATCGGCAACCGTTGTAGTCAAAAACTCTCAAAGCTTGGATAGAGCGATTACCAGGGAGAGTCAAACGCACGACGTAGATGTATGTGGAGCTGGGAAGGCTTATAATATGGTAGCAAAAAGGGTCAGCAATAATCAATTCAGAGATGCAAAGTTGAATAAACGCTCAACGACGGTACTGTGCTGGTCCTAGGCTATACTGTGTTAGAGACGCGAGCCTAGAACACTAACAAAATCACGGCGCGGCACGTAAACAAGGGAAAAGCACACTCTGAATTTTTTTTTCGCTCTTTTTTTTTTGCGCTCTTTTTTTTTGTGCTCTTTTTTTTGCGCTGCTTTTTTTTTGCGAAAAATCACTATAATGGCGAGTGTCTCAAAACTCTTCCTAGCTCAAACTGACAGGATGGGCACGAAATTTTTCGACCAATTTTTTTTTTTCGACTGCCCGGACCCAAAAACTGGAAACGGGTCAAAAAAAAACTTCCTATAATGGCACCTGTCTCAAAACACTCAGAAACACCTAAAAATAGGATAGCCAGAATTTTTTTCGA
>NW_021287979.1:0-1765 GCF_002162155.2 Triticum dicoccoides
AGAAGGGGCAGTAAGGCACGTATTGTATTGTTGCCATCGAGGATAATAAGATGGGGTTTTTATCATATTGCATGAAACTATCCCTCTACATCATGTCATCTTGCTTAAGGCGTTACTCTGTTTTCAACTTAATACTTGTTGACACCTGATTTTGGCACAATGCAGAATGCAATGGAGATGGCCTCAAATGACAAAATATTCTAAATGAGAAATTTTACATTGCCGAGTGGAACAACTTTGATGTTTGGACCATAATCATTCGGCATTATATCAAAGACCAAAACTACACTCAGATTGTCATGTTTAGGTGTTCTGAGTGCTTTTTGGTCAAGTATGCCTCCAGGACAATCTCGGATGAAGGAATGCTCTACATGAATTGTCTTCGTCTCGTTGAATCGGTCGATTTTGATATAAAAATCATCTCAATCCGAGTTCGTATGCAAAAGTTAGAACTATCTGGATGCAGCCCTGTCAAGAGGCGAAATAGGACGCGGAAGACCAGACATGTCTTGGCAAGTGTCTGATGTAATGCGTGAGTGTTTTGGCCCAGAAGATGGCCTCGAATCGGAAAACGTTCAACCCGAAAGTTTTTCGTCTCGTCAAAACGGTCAACTTTGCTTTTGGACACATTTTCATCCGAGGTCATTTACTGCCTCAAAAACCTTGCCGGGGGAGAGCTTGCCGCCGTGAACAGTAACCTTCCGGGGAAGGCTTGCCGCCGTGAACAGTAACCTTGCCGGGGAAAGCTTGCCGCCATGAACAGTAACCTTGCCGGGGAAAGCTTGCCGCCGTGAACAGTAACCTTGCCGGGGGAGAGCTTGCCGCCGTGAACAGTAACCTGCCGGGGAAAGCTTGCCGCCGTGAACAGTAACCTTGCCGGGGAAAGCTTGCTGCCGTGAACAGTAGAAACTGTCGAGGCCAATCCAACCAGATGCTGAAGATGGGCTCAAATACTTATCTAGATGGCTTCGGATGAAGAAGTGTTCAACATAGGAGTTGTTCGTAACGTCGAAACGGTCAACTTTGCTTTTGGAGTCATCATCATCCGACGTAGTATACGACCTGCAGAAACGCTGCAAGAGTCGGACGGTCCAGTCAGCTACATGAACGAGTCCGACTCGAAATTAGAGATGACCCCGTGGAGTATTCAAGATCGCCTTATTTGGAAAAGTGATCAACATACGGATTGTTGGCCTCGTCGAAGCACACATAATTGATATTTGAACCGTCTCCATCGGAAGTCATATGCAGATTCCACAGCCCACGCAAGGAGCAAGACAGAAGATTGGACCAGATTCGGACTGAATCTGAGTGGGACCAGAACTAGGATTCTAGGACATGAATTGATGTAATTTTCTTGTAAGGAAAGCCTAGATAAATCCTCTGCTTGTACGGGAAGTCCAGCCGCCTCTTATATATGTTGGGGGTGACGACCGATTGAACAACACACAATCGAACAAATCAATATACTACTTTTTCATCTACGATTTATCTCTCCACCGTTTTTCTATCTCGTTCTTCGCTGTTCTTCGTGTTTGAGAGCCGCGAATCCCGAGGCTCTAGGGGCGAGCGAATCGACCTAGGGCAGCCCATAGCCGCCGCACTCCCTGACGGGGTCCCTCCCGGGGGTGTGGGGTTTTCGGGTCTGCAAAAGCGCCCGTCGACTATCTTGCGTATCGCGCTGTCGGTCGGGTCTCCTTCGACGTGAGCTGCGGTGCATCACCCCCGGCGTCGAGGGTACACGTGACGTGTTCGTGTGTCAACA
>NW_021287980.1:0-798 GCF_002162155.2 Triticum dicoccoides
AGAAGGGGCAGTAAGGCACGTATTGTATTGTTGCCATCGAGGATAATAAGATGGGGTTTTTATCATATTGCATGAAACTATCCCTCTACATCATGTCATCTTGCTTAAGGCGTTACTCTGTTTTCAACTTAATACTTGTTGACACCTGATTTTGGCACAATGCAGAATGCAATGGAGATGGCCTCAAATGACAAAATATTCTAAATGAGAAATTTTACATTGCCGAGTGGAACAACTTTGATGTTTGGACCATAATCATTCGGCATTATATCAAAGACCAAAACTACACTCAGATTGTCATGTTTAGGTGTTCTGAGTGCTTTTTGGTCAAGTATGCCTCCAGGACAATCTCGGATGAAGGAATGCTCTACATGAATTGTCTTCGTCTCGTTGAATCGGTCGATTTTGATATAAAAATCATCTCAATCCGAGTTCGTATGCAAAAGTTAGAACTATCTGGATGCAGCCCTGTCAAGAGGCGAAATAGGACGCGGAAGACCAGACATGTCTTGGCAAGTGTCTGATGTAATGCGTGAGTGTTTTGGCCCAGAAGATGGCCTCGAATCGGAAAACATTCAACCCGAAAGTTTTTCGTCTCGTCAAAACGGTCAACTTTGCTTTTGGACACATTTTCATCCGAGGTCATTTACTGCCTCAAAAACCTTGCCGGGGGAGAGCTTGCCGCCGTGAACAGTAACCTTCCGGGGAAGGCTTGCCGCCGTGAACAGTAACCTTGCCGGGGAAAGCTTGCCGCCGTGAACAGTAACCTTACCGGGGAAAGCTTGCCGCCGTGAACAG
>NW_021287981.1:0-624 GCF_002162155.2 Triticum dicoccoides
GGCCGCCGCCGCCGACCCCCCGCACCCTCGATTGCCCTACTCAACCGCCGCCGCCGACCCCCCGCACCCCGCGCACCGTCTTATAAAAAAAATAAGTATCAAACAGCTTTTTAAATGCTACTGTCTTATAAAAAAATATTACTGTTATTATTTAAACAAGTTTGAACATATTTAAACACAAATAAGTATCAAACAACTTTTTAAATGCTAAAAAAAATTGTGGAGCCTGGGAGTCGAACCCAGGACCTCCTGGTGTGAGAACTGGCTGATGACCAGTCGAGCTAGTAGAGGGGACTTGATGTGGATCAGTTCTGGTGGTACATAACCTGTTGGCTCGAGTTGAAATAAAAAAAATACTAATGGCGCACCACGGTGAGGTGCGCCATTAGTATGGACATGCTAATGGCGCACCACGGTGAGGTGCGCCATTAGTATTGTGCCCGATCCCCCCTTCCCTCTCCCCCTTCGCCCGATCCCCCCTTTCCCTCTCCCCCTCGCCAGTTCCCTCTCCCTCTCGATCCACCGCCGTCGCCGCCGCTGCCCTGACCCTCCCCCTCGCCCTCGCCCTCGCCCTCTCCCTCCCTCGCCCTCTCCTCGCCTTCCCTCTCCCTCGCCCTCTCCCTC
>NW_021287982.1:0-861 GCF_002162155.2 Triticum dicoccoides
ATGGTCAGGAAACCGTAACCATCTATTGATTAACGAGCTAGTCAACTAGAGGCTTACTAGGGACATGGTGTTGTCTATGTATCCACACATGTATCTGAGTTTCCTATCAATACAATTCTAGCATGGATAATAAACGATTATCATGAACAAGGAAATATAATAATAATCAATTTATTATTGCCTCTAGGGCATATTTCCAACAGTCTCCCACTTGCACTAGAGTCAATAATCTAGTTCACATCGCCATGTGATTAACACTCACAGGTCACATCGCCATGTGACTAATACCCAAGAGTTTACTAGAGTCAGTAGTCTAGTTCACATCACTATGTGATTAACACTCAATGAGTTTTATGTTTGATCATGTTGCTTGTGAGAGAGGTTTTAGTCAACGGGTCTGAACCTTTCAGATCCGTGTGTGATTTACAAATCTCTATGTCATCTCCTATTTGCAGCTACCACGTTCTATTTGGAGCTATTCCAAATAACTGTTCTACTTGGAGCTATTCTAAATTGTTGCTCCATTATACGTATCCGGTATCTCTACTCAGAGCTATCCGGATAGGTGTTAAGCTTGCATCGACGTAACCCTTTACGACGAACTCTTTTACCACCTCCATAATTGAGAAAATTCCTTAGTCCACTAGTTACTAAGGATAACTTTGACCGCTGTCCTGTGATCCATTCTTGGATCACTCTTGTACCCCTTGACTGACTCATGGCAAGGCACACTTCAGGTGCGGTACACAGCATAGCATACTGTAGAGAGCCTATGATAAAAGCATAGGGGACGACCTTCATCCTTCCTCTTTCTTCTGCCGTGGTCGAGCTTTAAGTCTTAACTTCATACCTTACAACTCA
>NW_021287983.1:0-1762 GCF_002162155.2 Triticum dicoccoides
TAATATCAACATTATGCATGTCATTAATCCGATGTTCAGTAATAAAATCAGCTATGATTTGGCCTTTTATGGATCTCAAAGATGCATAAGCCAAATCATATCCAAACAAAGTATAAGACCACCAGTCAATTCTGCAACTATGAATTGGCCTATGCAGCATATATTCAATGACATCGGTCATGATGTCTCAACTCCATTCAATCATAATATAGGCATACATATAAATTTCCATGAGCACATACCCTGTCTCGCTCTCCAATCGAACTAAGGATGATGTTAGAATACTACACCGGCCATGCATTGCCATACTCTTAGGACGATAGATAAATATTGGCCATTACATGTAAACTTCATTCAAAGCACATATAGCCGAAATAAACAAATGAAATGACAAATAAAGTATTTCGGCCCTTTGGATCAGCAACAAACTTGTAGCTAATCAAATGTATAGTGATTTGGCAATACCCTTTCATAATGTAAGAAATTATATTGCATCCATGGATTAAAATAAGCCCATTGAGGGTTACAAATCATACCTGATGACGAATTCCATGGCATAGGCGTTAATGACATAGTTGAAGAATATGGATAATGTATAGACCGAGGATGTTGAAACCTTCAGCTTGGTCCTTCATAGTTTTCACTCTTTTCCTTCTTCAGCTTTGCCGCACTTCTTGTAATGGAAGCTTGCACATAATAATTATTTTGAGTACTTCCTTTGGGAACCCATGCCATGTTCCTTTCTTCAAGTTCTTGTGCACTAAGCTTTTGTAACTCCTTCTTTTGCCAATATGATAAGCCGAGTGAGCACCTCGACTGTGATTTTGTTTCAACCAATGGCAACTCCTTTTGGGCCTTGTGCACCCCTAACTTCTTTTCTTCAGATTTGGCACGCTAATTTTGATCAATTGATTGCTTCACTTCTTTGCCTTTTGTAGCCAATGTCAACACTTTAATTGGCTCTTTGTCATTTGAAATCAAATCTGAAGTAGCACACTTACGACCATCTCTTTTCACGCGGTAAACTCGCTCTACCACCTCTTTCTTCTTCCTTGAGCTTTGGACCGATTCCTTATGATTGAAACGGTCTTTGATGCGTGATTGTTCAAATGTTGATCTTCTTGGAGCTGCATAGTATTGGTGAGATGGTCTAAAATAAGACGGAGAATGTGCCCTTGTATCATACCTATCCCATGATGAATATGGATTTAAATGAGCATAGGGAGGCATCCACGGCATTGGTATTGGCGGCCCAAAATAAGGATATGAATATGTTGCATTCAAATTCTCACTTTGCCAATACCGATCCTCATATTTGCGCCTTGGGGGTGATCTTGGTTTCTTTGCATGGTTTGGTCGATAAGCATTCTGCTCTTCACTCTTCTTTTGACATTTATCCAATAGTTCAGCGAAGGTGATTTTTGATCTCTTACACTTGCGCTTATTTCGGCCTTTGTTTTCTTTTGGTTTGCTTTCATTGATCATTGGGTTTCCTTGCTGCCCCACAGTCCTTGGCGTCTTCATTGTAGCTTCGATGGAATTCTCGCCCTCAAGTTTATGTTCATTGTGCTCTTCAACAACTTCTTTACTTGAAAGCATGATCCCGTCACCTGCAGTTTTTACCTTCTCTTTAGATGGATCGGCTTGAAGTAGCCGATGCAAAAACTTTTTGCCATCAAGACCAATCGGAATAGACTGGTCATCCTTTGGTGTTTCAACAATTCTCAATCGTCCTTTATCAATGGCCGATTTAACTATTTGA
>NW_021287984.1:0-1140 GCF_002162155.2 Triticum dicoccoides
GTTCGGACACACCGTTTCGCTGAGGTGTTCCAGGCGGCGTGAGTTGTGAAACGATTCCACATTTCCTTAAGTGTGTGCCAAATTCGTGACTTAAATATTCTCCTCCACGATCTGATCGTAGGCACTTTATCTTTCGGTCACGTTGATTCTCCACCTCATTCTGAAATTCCTTGAACTTTTCAAAGGTCTCAGACTTGTGTTTCATTAAGTAGACATACCCATATCTACTTAAGTCATCAGTGAGAGTGAGAACATAACGATATCCTCCGCGAGCCTCAACGCTCATTGGACCGCACACATCGGTATGTATGATTTCCAATAAGTTGGTTGCTCGCTCCATTGTTTCGGAGAACGGAGTCTTGGTCATCTTGCCCATGAGGCATGGTTCGCACGTGTCAAACGATTCATAATCAAGAGACTCTAAAAGTCCATCGGCATGGAGCTTCTTCATGCGCTTGACACCAATGTGACCAAGGCGGCAGTGCCACAAGTATGTGGGACTATCGTTATCAACTTTACATCTTTTGGCATCTACACTATGAACATGTGTAATATTACGCTCGAGATTCATTAAGAATAAACCATTGACCATCGGAGCATGACCATAAAACATATCTCTCATATAAATCGAACAACCATTATTCTCAGACTTAAATGAGTAGCCATATCATATTAAACGAGATCCAGATACAATGTTCATGCTCAAACTTGGCACTAAATAACAATTATTAAGGTTCAAAACTAATCCCGTAGGTAAATGTAGAGGCAACGTGCCGACGGCGATCACATCGACTCTGGAACCATTCCCGACGCGCATCGTCACCTCGTCCTTCGCCAGTCTCCGTTTATTCCGCAGCTCCTGCTGTGAGTTACAAATATGAGCAACGGCACCGGTATCAAATACCCAGGAGTTACTACGAGTACTGGTAAGGTACACATCAATTACATGTATATCAAATATACCTTTGGTTTTGCCGGCCTTCTTATCTGCTAAGTATTTGGGGCAGTTCCGCTTCCAGTGACCCTTCCCCTTGCAATAAAAGCACTCAGTCTCAGGCTTAGGTCCATTCTTTGACTTCTTCCCGGTAACTGGCTTACCAGGCGCGGCAACCTCCTTGCCGTCCTTCTTGAAGTTCTTCT
>NW_021287985.1:0-1901 GCF_002162155.2 Triticum dicoccoides
GGCGCTGGTCATCGGTGATTTGGATCACGTCGAGTACGACTACATCATCACCGTTCTTTTGAACGCTTCCGCTCGCGATCTACAAAGGTATGTAGATGCATCTAATCACTCGTTGCTAGATGAACTCCTAGATGATCTTGGTGAAACGAGTAGGAAAATTTTTGTTTTCTGCAACGTTCCCCAACAGTGGCATCATGAGCTAGGTCTATGCGTAGTTCTTCTTGCGCGAGTAGAACACAATTTGTTGTGGGCGTAGATTTGTCAACTTTCTTGCCGTTACTAGTCCTTTCTTGCTTCAGCGGTATTGTGGGATGAAGCGGCCCGGACCAACCTTACACGTACGCTTACGTGAGACCGGTTCCACCGACTAACATGCACTAGTTGCATAAGGTGGCTGGCGGGTGTCTGTCTCTCCTACTTTAGTTGGAGCGGAATCGATGAACAGGGTCCTTTTGAAGGGTAAATAGAAGTTGACAAATCACGTTGTGGCTTTAACGTAGGTAAGAAGACGTTCTTGCTAGAACCCTAATTCAGCCACGTAAAACTTGCAACGACAATTAGAGGACGTCTAACTTGTTTTTGCAGCAAGTGGTTTGTGATATGATATGGCCAAAGTTGTGATGAATGATGAATGATCTATATGTGATGTATGAGATGTTCATGCTATTGTAATAGGATTCACGACTTGCATGTCGATGAGTATGACAACCGGCAGGAGCCATAGGAGTTGTCTTTATTCTTTTAATGACCTGCGTGTCATCGAGAAACGCCATGTAAATTACTTTACTTTATTGCTAAACGCGTTAGCCATAGTAGTAGAAGTAATAGTTGGCGAGCAACTTCATGGAGACACGATGATGGAGATCATGATGATGGAGATCATGGTGTCAAGCCGGTGACAAGATGATCATGGAGCCCCAAGATGGAGATCAAAGGAGCTATGTGATATTGGCCATATCATGTCACGTTTATTATTTGATTGCATGTGATGTTTATCATGTTTTGCATCTTGTTTACTTAGAACGACGGTAGTAAATAAGATGATCCCTCACAATAAATTCAAGAAGTGTTCCCCCTAACTGTGCACCGTTGCGACAGTTCGCTATTTCAAAACACCACGTGATGATCGGGTGTTTTATTCAGACGTTCACATACAACGGGTGTAAGACAGATTTACACATGCAAACACTTAGGTTGACTTGACGAGCCTAGCATGTACAGACATGGCCTCGGAACACAGAAGACCGAAAGGTCGAGCATGAGTCGTATAGAAGATATGATCAACATGAAGATGTTCACTGATGTTGACTAGTCCGTCTCACGTGATGATCGGACACGGTCTAGTTTAACTCGGATCATGTAATACTTAGATGACTAGAGGGATGTCTAATCTAAGTGGGAGTTCACTAATAATTTGATTAGTTGAACTTAATTATCATGAACTTAGTCTAAAATATTTGCAATATGTCTTGTAGATCAAATGGCCAACGTAGTCCTCAACTTCAACGCGTTCCTAGAGAAAACTAAGCTGAAAGACGATGGCAACAACTATACGGACTGGGTCCGGAACCTGAGGATCATCCTCATAGCTGCCAAGAAAGATTATGTCCTACAAGCACCGCTTGGTGACGCACCCGTTCTCCCTGCAGAACAAGATGTTATGAACGCTTGGCAGGCACGTTTCGATGACTACTCCCTCGTTCAGTGCGGCATGCTTTACAGCCTAGAGCCGGGGCTCCAAAAGCGTTTTGAGAGACATGGAGCATATGAGATGTTCGAAGAGCTGAAAATGGTTTTCCAAGCTCATGCCCGGGTCGAGAGATATGAAGTCTCCGACAAATTCTTCAGCTGTAAGATGGAGGAAAACAGTTCTGTCAGTGAGCACATACTCACTATGTCTG
>NW_021287986.1:0-2902 GCF_002162155.2 Triticum dicoccoides
TTTTTACGAGTTAACAAACTAGGAGTGTGACTAGGTGCCGTTTACTTCCTCAAACAGAATCTTTTGAGGAGTTAGCCATTTTTGAGAGTTCGGTTAGAGGTTCTCTAAGTACTTATGATAGTATTTATAAAGTTGTTTTTGCGGGAAACATGATGCAGTTTTATAGGAATCATAAATGGATATACTTCGCGCATGGACTGTTCAATAGCGAATCATGCCGATTCATACATGAAACTTTTTTGTCAAGGGCTCGTGTCATTAACTCTATTTTTTATTTACCTCAGAGTCATGAATATGACTGAAGCCTTGTGTGCTCCTTATAAACACCTAGGGTCTGACTCAAGGTGACCTGACAAGGACTCGAATCTTTGTAGCCACGCTTACCCATGGAGGCCACCCTTACTAGTGCCTCAATACATGTGGTCATTGTTTGATGGAGCGGAAAGGAGAAGTCGACAAGCACCCTGTATTCTGCGAGGTGGGCATCAGCAGTGGATGTGCATCAACGTTGTCTTTGCGGAAGTTAGATAGAATAAAGGGGTCACTTGTCTGCATGCTAGCATTATTAGTCGTTTCTGATTCATTGTTGTGTCCAAATTCTCTTTTGACAGATCAATTTAGATTATTCCGAAACCTTATTATTTGTTTGTTGCCCAGAAAAACCCTTTGTTGGTGCATACCTTTGTGAGAGTTCATTACAGTTTAATCATGTCATGATTGAAGATTAGTCTGGTATGGTGGGTCACTAGAGCAAGTTATCGATGTCTATGAATATAATATGGTATTGGTGGCTTGTGTGAGATCCGACGAGCAGGTCAAGCTCAGCGTGTTATGGGACAATGCTACATTTCGTTGATTTCCTACATGAGACAGATAGAAGTGTGGTGTGGCAAGCTGTGGCTTGGAACCAAACAACCCCGTGTTTTGACGGAAGATGCCTGAATTGTGGTAGCTCTTTGTTAAATACTCTACAACAAAACAAGAAGAGAGATAAGCTTGGAAGTAGGAATATAGATAGTCGACTGTGCAAAGCAGCCTCCAGTTCACACTGCATTGCATTTGTTACAAGACCGCCGATAAAACTTCAGCAATCAGCTCACAGGTTACCATCCAGGAGAAATGCCACAGTCGCAGTCCATTTTTTAGGGCGGGTTGTAATTTACCGACAGATATGGTGCCATCTGCTTGGCCCGATGGAAATAACAGGGTCTAATAGAGAGAAATTAGGGGAAGTTATTGGGAGAGAACGTCTTTAAACCTTCATCCGTAGGTATTGATCAGTAAGCGTAGCAATTTTGATCTATCCAACAGAAAAGATAATGTACAACGCGCTACATCCATAGCACATATCATAACCGAACAATGGAGATACTAGCACGCATTTCTATGGAGTTTGGTTGCATCAATTCCGATGAGATTGGACTAAGGGAAATGGATATTAGACTAATAATATGAAAACTACAATCAAATGATTTTCCGGAAATTCTAGGTGGTTTGCCATGAATGAAGTTAGGTTTCTTCAACTTTTGTCAACTTTTCATATTCTAGGGGGTTCATCACAATTTTATATTCCAAGGGGTTTTCGTAAATTTTGTAAGGCTGGATTACTGGCATGCTACCTTATAGAAGGAGTAATACAGAATAGAAGTGGCCATGCAATGCTGGCGTACGCAGAGAGGACCCATCATGCCGGTGTGGACATGGTGAAGGCCAGGCAATTGACCCACAGGCTTCATCTTGTGCTCGCAATTGGATGTAGTTCGCTTGTAATGGAAGGAGAGGAGCCGGCCACTATTAGAAAAAGGACCTAATATGAGACACATTAGTGCCGGTTTTGTTTTGAGCCGGCATTAATGTGTCCAATAGTGCCGGTTCCAACGGCTAGCCGGCCGTTCTCATTAGTACCGGTTCGTGGCGACCCTATTGTATCGGTTCGTGCCACGAACCGGTACTAAAGAGGGTGGTGGCAGGATGTTGTTAGTCTGGGGCCCGTCCAGCACCTTTAGTACCGGTTCGTGGCACGAACCGGTACTAAACGTCGACGTACATAAACCCTTCGTCCCCCCCGAGCCACTCTATTCTTCCTCTTTCCCCTCACTTCCTTTGTTCTTCCCCCTCTCTCCTCGAGCTCCTCACAAATTTTGTCCAAAATTTGTCAAGATTTGAAGGCCCCCATCCATTCAAATGATCACAAAGGTTAGCAACTTTGTCCTTTCAACTCTCATTGCTAGATTAGCTCTTGAAATGCTTTGTATAGTGATTAATTTGGGAGGAATAATTACATTTGCTAGTATTTGATTTATATGCAATTTGAGCACAAAAATAACACTTAGTTTGCATATGTAGGTGTGGTTTACTTAGTGCCTTCTAAATCTCCGTCGTAACCACCGTCGATCGTCCGCACCGTCCCGTCGCCGGCACCACCTTCTGGTGAGGCTCTTGTTCATGAATGTTTTACATTACCAAATTGATGTTTACGTGATTTAGATATATAGTTACTCGTATAATTATCTTACCCGTACGTTGTTTGTTATACATAGTGCCATGGTTTTGATATCCGTCCCCGTCGGCCCTCGTCCTTGTTATGATTCGGATGTGGTGTATTCTCTTTTAAAACTAGTTGTTGCATTTCGTGTTTATGACAAATTATGCCCATCAAGTTGACATAGATATTTTTATCTAGGAGGTATGTGAACCGGAAATTCCAACCGACCCTGTTGTCGAGAGGATAAATTTAGTTGAAAGAGAAAACGAGTATTTGAAAGAAAAATTGAAAAGAATTGAGGGGGAGAAGATGGAATTGGAGTTGCATGTTGCCGATGTCGTCGATGATCACAAGATCAAGATGGAGAAAATGAGGTTGAAGATTAGAAAGATTAGAAAATATGCCATTGATAGTGTG
>NW_021287987.1:0-1383 GCF_002162155.2 Triticum dicoccoides
ACGGTGCAATAAGAAGTTTCAAGCGAATAGGCAGTCGTTCATTGCCTGAAACAGAGTGTGAATGGGGGTTCAGAGCAACGGGGATACGCATTGCGTCTGATACCAGAATAGATCACTAGGAAGGTGGCTCGTGATCTTTCATACGAAACCAAGCGTGAGGATTAACTTTAGTAATAGGGGTGCAGGAGAGTCAGGTTTCGATCCTGTGGAACTGTGGGTTATGGGCCCACCATGTGGTTGAAAGTAGGAAGGGGGCCGACATTTTGCACGGTCATGATAGTAAGGTGTGTCAAAGGGTAGCCTGTCAGATATGTCAGCAACAACATCGATACCAAGGGCGAGGGACGAAGAGAACCGTTTTCCTGCTCGTTGAACGAGGCGGACCAATAGGCAAGGTTCTCGTCCATCGGTGGTTACCGGAATGTCATCAACAATAGTAATAGGGTCTTACTGACAGAGTTGTACACCGAGGGGTTTACATAAGCAGGAGAACATTACTGCTTAGATCATATAGATCACAAGAAAGGTTAAACAAAACAATGGAAAGGAAAAGGTGATCATCAGATCAAATAGAACAATGGAATGGAAAATGTTTATACACCTATTTCAGGGGTATATCCTTCCCAAGGACAAGCAGAACATGATAACCATGGCATGATATTAAGTAGAAAAGCCTCTAGGTGAGGGGAGAGAAATTTTCATGACATTATCCATACAACGGTGTTCGGATAATTGAGCAAGAAACATTTAGCATTGGGCTTCGGATGTTCTTGTTGAAAATCAGAGTATCGCAGACATGCTTCGAGATAGCATTGACATGGCCTTCAGGTGAAGATCAGACTTTGGAATCACGAAGGATCCATTTGGAATAACTTGTAGAATAAGTCTTACAATTTCCTCATGGATGAATGGATAACCTTGCTGAAAAGGAATCTATATTGATAGGTCCTCCAGCCGGGGGGGTGTGCTAGGCATGACGTCATGTTAGCGGGTCATCAAAGGATCAACATCATAACTCTTGGAAAGGTGTCCCAACCAGCATATCTGACCGAGAGTCAGATCTGATTGGTGTTTGGATACCTCAGGCTCAGGATGCCTGAGAAGAAAAGGTGCGACACAAAGTAATGAGGTGACATCGTAAGATTCTCGGGGAACGAACTATGGAAGAGAGTTCCAAAACAAGAGTTCATCATTAAACCAAGGAGAGGAAGAGGAGGTGGCTGATGGACTCAGCAAAAATTCATTGAGATTTCCATAAAGATGGGTTCCCACAATTATGCGGACAAGGAGATAACATTTGTCAGATCTGATGATATAATGATGTATGCTCGAGGGAAACATATACAATTAAACATTGGTTGAAAGGGGCACCCGAAATATGGG
>NW_021287988.1:0-1277 GCF_002162155.2 Triticum dicoccoides
GTTGGTGTCTGTTATTCACACATGTATTACGACTTCCGGATAACACAATTATAGCATGAATAAAGACAATTATCATGAACAAGGAAATATAATAATAATGCTTTTATTATTGCCTCTAGGGCATATTTCCAACAGTCTCCCACTTGCACTAGAGTCAATAATCTAGTTACATTGTGATGAATCGAACACCCATGGAATTCTGGTGTTGATCATGTTTTGCTCTAGGGAGAGGTTTAGTCAACGGATCTGCTACATTCAGGTCCGTATGTACTTTACAAATCTCTATGTCTCCATCTTGAACATTTTCACGAATGGAGTTGAAGCGACGCTTGATGTGCCTTGTCTTCTTGTGAAACCTGGGCTCCTTGGCAAGAGCAACAGCTCCAGTGTTGTCACAGAAGAGCTTGATCGGCCCCGATGCATTGGGTATGACTCCTAGGTCGGTGATGAACTCCTTCACCCATATTGCTTCATGTGCTGCCTCCGAGGCTGCCATGTACTCCGCTTCACATGTAGATCCCGCCACGACGCTTTGCTTGCAACTGCACCAGCTTACTGCCCCACCATTCAAAATATACACGTATCCGGTTTGTGACTTAGAGTCATCCAGATCTGTGTCGAAGCTAGCGTCGACGTAACCCTTTACGACGAGCTCTTTGTCACCTCCATAAACGAGAAACATTTCCTTAGTCCTTTTCAGGTACTTCAGGATATTCTTGACCGCTGTCCAGTGTTCCTTGCCGGGATTACTTTGGTACCTTCCTACCAAACTGACGGCAAGGTTAACATCAGGTCTGGTACACAGCATGACATACATAATAGAACCTATGGCTGAGGCATAGGGGATGACGCTCATCTCTTCTATATCTTCTGCCGTGGTCGAACATTGAGCTGAGCTCAATTTCACACCTTGTAACACAGGCAAGAACCCTTTCTTGGATTGATCCATATTGAACTTCTTCAATATCTTATCAAGGTATGTGCTTTGTGAAAGACCTATGAGGCGTCTTGATCTATCTCTATAGATTTTGATGCCTAATATATAAGCAGCTTCTCCAAGGTCCTTCATTGAAAAACTTTTATTCAAGTAGGCCTTGATGCTGTCCAAGAGTTCTATATCATTTCCCATCAAAAGTATGTCATCTACATATAATATGAGAAATGCTACAGAGCTCCCACTCACTTTCTTGTAAACGCAGGCTTCTCCATAAGTCTGTGTAAACCCAAACGCTTTGATCATCTCATCAAAGCGAATGTTCCAACTCCGAGATGCTTGC
>NW_021287989.1:0-2417 GCF_002162155.2 Triticum dicoccoides
CCTCCGCTGTTTCTTTGCCTTCCCCATCCTTTGGGGTGTCCACCATGTATATGTCGTATGACGAGGTGGTCTTCCAGTGCCCTGTAGGCGCTGGTTCTTGATCGTCTCCGGCATCGTCATCCATACCGTCGATGTCTTCGGAGTCGTAGCCTAGCAGGTCGGTTAGATCGTCGACAGTGGCTACAAAGTGGGTGGTGGGTGGGCTTTCAATTTCTTCGTCGTCCGCATCCCAGCCATCCTAGCCGCAGTCCGGCCAGGGCTCTCCCGATAGCGAGAGATGCTTTAGAGAATTTAGGATGTCGCCAAAGGGTGAGTGTTGAAAGATGTCCGCAGCAGTGAACTCCATGATCGGCGCCCAATCGGATTCGATCGGCAGGGGCGCAAGAGGTTCGGAGTCCGGCAAGGAGTCCGGCACCTCGGAGTCACGGGCTTTATAGGGGACAAGGTCAGTATGCGGCTCCATCGCTGTAGCGGTTGCAGCTCCCGAGGCGGTGTCCAGCCACCCATCCTCGATCTGCGCGATCGGCTCCGAACTATGGGTCAGAGCGGATTCATGTGCGGCCTCCAAGGTACTGTCCGGCGGCAAAGTTAGATCATGCCCATCGTGACAGTGCGGCACGCTCGGCTGTGGCTCGAATCCATTGAAGATCAAGTCTCTGCGGATGTCCGCCGTGAAGTTTAGGCTTCCAAACCTGACCTGATGGCCAGGGGCGTAGCTTTCGATCTGCTCCAGAAGGCCAAGTGAATTGGCCCGCAGTGCGAAGCCGCCGAATACGAAGATTTGTCCGGGGAGAAAAGTCTCACCCTGGACGGTGTTGTTGATTGAAGGAGCCATCAAGCCTATCGGTGACGACACAGAGGAACTCTCAATGAAAGCACCAATGTCGGTGTCAAAACCAGCGGATCTCGGGTAGGGGGTCCCGAACTGGGCGCCTAGGCGGATGGTAACAGGAGACAAGGGACACGATATTTTTACCCAGGTTCGGGCCCTCTCGATGGAGGTAAAACCCTACTCATGCTTGATTGATATTGATGATATGGGTAGTACAAGAGTGGATCTACCAGGAGATCAAGGAGGCTAAACCCTAGAAGCTAGCCTATGGTATGATCGTTGTAATGGTTGTTGTCCTACGGACTAAAACCCTCCGGTTTATATAGACATCGGAGAGGGCTAGGGTTACACAGAGTCGGTTACAATGGTAGGAGATCTACATATCCGTATCGCCAAGCTTACCTTCCACGCCAAGGAAAGTCCCATCCGGACACGGGACGAAGTCTTCAATCTTGTATCTTCATAGTCTTGGAGTCCGGCCTGTGATGATAGTCCGGCTATCCGGACACCCCCTAGTCCAGGACTCCCTCACTTGACGTCCATACTCCTTGGCTAACCGGTGCCTGCGGCGAAAAAGCTGAAGGTGGCTCCTGAGGCTTCGTCCGGGGCAGCCCCCCACCCATGGGAGAAGGGGGAGGCAAGATGCGGGCCTCCCCTGCCCGGTCATCCTCACGACGACTGGTGGGGCTAGCTGGAACGAGCTCAGGCCCCATCGCCCAAGCGACTGCAGAGGTGTCCTTGCCTGACGCCACTGCCGCAGTCGTCGGGGCGCAGAAGGTCCTGACTCATGGTGCTGCGATTACGCTGCCATCTTCTCCTCCTACTCCGCCAACTGCCATCTCTCCGACTCCTTCTACTGTCCTTGATCGTGCTGCTGCTGAGCTGGACCAGCTGCGGAAAGATCTTCTGGGCGCCGACCCTCGCTTGGTGGCCGGCGCCTGGAGCTGGCCTCTGGTTGGGTCCGCTCTGATGCTTCAGTCCGAGCGGCGCTGGCTCAGGCCGCGACAGCTTGCGATGAGGAGAAGCAGGCCATCCTTGAGGCGAAGGCCGCTCGCGACGCCACCTTTGGTGAGGTAGCAGATATCCGAGGTCGCTGTGAGGCGCTGGAGAGTGAGCTGCAAGGCCTGCGCGACCAGCTTTCCAAGGAGGCCTGTGTCCGCCAGGAGAAGCAGGAAGACATGAAGGCTCGCGAGGCTGCCGCCAAGGATCGGGATGCCAAGCTTGACGAACGCCAAGGCCGCTTGGGTGCACTAGAGCAGGCGTTGGAGGTGAAGAGGGTCGAGCTGGGCGGTAAGGCGCGGGTCCTGGCCGAGGACCGCGTGGCCTTCGCGAAGCTGGAGGTGAAGGATCGCACCTTGCTGAAGTCGCTCTATGACAGCGGCCTGGAAAGCCTGCTGGCCGGTGCTGAGGACGGCCCCGCCAAGCTGCTTCCCTTCTTGTTCCGCGCCCTTGAAGATGTCGTCCTCGGTCTTGGCCCCACAGCTGAGGCTGAGGCGCGTGTCCTTTCTTCTGCAGCGCTGACGCGCGTCTTCACCCACGTCTACCTTCACGACCCCGACGTTGACCTTGACAGCCTGCTGGAGCC
>NW_021287990.1:0-622 GCF_002162155.2 Triticum dicoccoides
GAGGGCGAGGGCGACGGCGGCGGTGTTGATTCGGAGAAGACGAGAAGGGGTTCGGGCGCTTGTATTTATAGCCCCCCCCCCCTTTAGTCGCGGTTGGGGAGGCGACCCGCGACTAAAGGGTACCTTTAGTCGCGGTTGGGGAGGAGACCCGCGACTAAAGGGCTTTTTTGGCGGGTTTTTGTTCCCGCGCGCAACGACCTTTAGTCGCGGTTCGGCAGGCCAACCGCGACTAAAGGTATTCTTAAAATACTTTTTCTTTTTCAAAATGTTAAAAATACAAATAATATATCGAAAAATTTAGAAAAATAAAACTAATTCAATTCAATATGTTAAAAACACAAATATTATATCAAAAAATTCAGAAAAATAAAACTAATTCAATTCAAAATTCTAAAAATACAAATAATATATCAAAAATTAAGAAAAATAAAACTAATTCAATTCAAAATGTTAAAAATACAAATAATATATCAAAAAATTCAGAAAAATAAAACTAATTCAATTCAATATGTTAAAAACACAAATAATATATCAAAAAATTCAGAAAAATAAAACTAATTCAATTCAATATGTTAAAAACACAAATAATATATCAAAAAATTTAGAAAAATAAAACTAATTC
>NW_021287991.1:0-1786 GCF_002162155.2 Triticum dicoccoides
AGTGGCATCCGGGGCCACCCATGACTTAACCCAAAGGGGAGTTGGTTGGAGTGGTCGGGAGAGTGTCATGCAATAGATTGGTTTTGTCGAAACGTCGTTGGTCCACCTAAATGGGAGTACGAGGCCATGGGTTCTGTGTTGTGGGTACAATGTACTAACCTCTACAGAGTGTATAATCTATTGTAGCCGCGCCCGCAGATATGGGCCCAGTTCATAGTAGGTCACACTATGGGTCAATAGTAATAATAATCTGACTAATAAACAACCCTGGTTCAATGAGGAAAGAAATTGGTTGATCTTTATGTGGTCACGGGAGGATCATGATGGTATTCTTGATAATGATAAGGTGATCTTGTGAGGATCACAACAGTATTCTTGATAATGATGAAGTGATCCCATGATGGCCACAATGGTAAGTAAGATTGGCATATCTATGTTGGTTACGAGGTAACCTCCGAACAAAGTAAGTTGGTCCATGATATTTGTAAACATGCTACATGCTAGTATCGTCTTGTTCATACTTATGCCATACTCATCTCATATGGTTTAGTTGTGCTTTGGTTAACATGCTCATGCCATGCTTATGCTGTTCTAGTAGTATCATGCCAGTCATGGATGATTAATCTGTAAATGCCATGTTGTTTTTTGTCTAGATTGCTTTTGGTTGTTGTGAGCTTGCGAGTACATTCAAAGTACTCACCTGGCGTGTCATGCTAGTTTGCAGGGCATGCCGTGATTGCTTGCTTGTCGAGGATCCCGAGTTTGTGAGCTAGGATACGCGTTCCAGCCAGAGTCCCTATGGAGTTGAGTTCACCACTGTCGTTATTGTTCTGCTGCCATGAGTTATTTTGCTGCTAGCATAAAACTACCTTAGCATGCGTAGTGCCACCGTGCCAACGCAATCCGATGTTATATCGGAACTCTTGTATCCATATCATTTGTAATAAGAGCTGATTTGTTCTATGCCAAGCAGTGTCGTATTCCAGAAGACTTGATCTCTGGGCTGGAATATGGGGGTTTTCGGTCTCTCCGAGCCGGGGTGCCACATGACTTGGTATCAGAGCAGGTTTGGCTGTAGGACGCCATAATCCACGCGAGCGTTAGAAACTGGTAGTATAAAGTCTAGTCGGTATGCTACATTTTGATTGTTGCATTTGCTTGTCGCATAGCATGCATATAGATTGTTATCTTATCGCTAATGATTGATTTTGTGAGTGTAGGTGGCATCAGTTTGGATCCACCACCTGCACCCTCCAGTTTGCATACCCGCTCTTCGGTGTTTGGCATCATCTATGTCCCAGCGGAGTGATGCCGAGGTACCAAGTGGTGCCGAACACTGAAGGAAATATGCCGTAGAGGCAATAATAAAGTTGTTATTTATATTTCCTTATATGATGATAAATGTTTAGTATTCATGCTAGAATTGTATTAACCAGAAACTTAGTACAGTGTGGATACATAGACAAACAGAGTGTCCCTAGTATGCCTCTACTTGACTAGCTCGTTAATCAAAGATGGTTAAGTTTCCTAGCCAAAGACATGTGTTATCATTTGATGAACGGGATCACATCATTAGAGAATGATGTGATGGACAAGACCCATCCATTAGCTTAGCATAATGATCGTTTAGTTTTTCTGCTATTGCTTTCTTCATGACTTATACATGTTCCTCATACTATGAGATTATGCAACTCCCGAATACCGGAGGAACACCTTGTGTGCTATCAAACGTCAGAACGTAACTGGGTGATTATAAAGATTCTCTACAGGTGTCTCCGATGGTGTT
>NW_021287992.1:0-1786 GCF_002162155.2 Triticum dicoccoides
AGTGGCATCCGGGGCCACCCATGACTTAACCCAAAGGGGAGTTGGTTGGAGTGGTCGGGAGAGTGTCATGCAATAGATTGGTTTTGTCGAAACGTCGTTGGTCCACCTAAATGGGAGTACGAGGCCATGGGTTCTGTGTTGTGGGTACAATGTACTAACCTCTACAGAGTGTATAATCTATTGTAGCCGCGCCCGCAGATATGGGCCCAGTTCATAGTAGGTCACACTATGGGTCAATAGTAATAATAATCTGACTAATAAACAACCCTGGTTCAATGAGGAAAGAAATTGGTTGATCTTTATGTGGTCACGGGAGGATCATGATGGTATTCTTGATAATGATAAGGTGATCTTGTGAGGATCACAACAGTATTCTTGATAATGATGAAGTGATCCCATGATGGCCACAATGGTAAGTAAGATTGGCATATCTATGTTGGTTACGAGGTAACCTCCGAACAAAGTAAGTTGGTCCATGATATTTGTAAACATGCTACATGCTAGTATCGTCTTGTTCATACTTATGCCATACTCATCTCATATGGTTTAGTTGTGCTTTGGTTAACATGCTCATGCCATGCTTATGCTGTTCTAGTAGTATCATGCCAGTCATGGATGATTAATCTGTAAATGCCATGTTGTTTTTTGTCTAGATTGCTTTTGGTTGTTGTGAGCTTGCGAGTACATTCAAAGTACTCACCTGGCGTGTCATGCTAGTTTGCAGGGCATGCCGTGATTGCTTGCTTGTCGAGGATCCCGAGTTTGTGAGCTAGGATACGCGTTCCAGCCAGAGTCCCTATGGAGTTGAGTTCACCACTGTCGTTATTGTTCTGCTGCCATGAGTTATTTTGCTGCTAGCATAAAACTACCTTAGCATGCGTAGTGCCACCGTGCCAACGCAATCCGATGTTATATCGGAACTCTTGTATCCATATCATTTGTAATAAGAGCTGATTTGTTCTATGCCAAGCAGTGTCGTATTCCAGAAGACTTGATCTCTGGGCTGGAATATGGGGGTTTTCGGTCTCTCCGAGCCGGGGTGCCACATGACTTGGTATCAGAGCAGGTTTGGCTGTAGGACGCCATAATCCACGCGAGCGTTAGAAACTGGTAGTATAAAGTCTAGTCGGTTTGCTACATTTTGATTGTTGCATTTGCTTGTCGCATAGCATGCATATAGATTGTTATCTTATCGCTAATGATTGATTTTGTGAGTGTAGGTGGCATCAGTTTGGATCCACCACCTGCACCCTCCAGTTTGCATACCCGCTCTTCGGTGTTTGGCATCATCTATGTCCCAGCGGAGTGATGCCGAGGTACCAAGTGGTGCCAAACACTGAAGGAAATATGCCGTAGAGGCAATAATAAAGTTGTTATTTATATTTCCTTATATGATGATAAATGTTTAGTATTCATGCTAGAATTGTATTAACCAGAAACTTAGTACAGTGTGGATACATAGACAAACAGAGTGTCCCTAGTATGCCTCTACTTGACTAGCTCGTTAATCAAAGATGGTTAAGTTTCCTAGCCAAAGACATGTGTTATCATTTGATGAACGGGATCACATCATTAGAGAATGATGTGATGGACAAGACCCATCCATTAGCTTAGCATAATGATCGTTTAGTTTTTCTGCTATTGCTTTCTTCATGACTTATACATGTTCCTCATACTATGAGATTATGCAACTCCCGAATACCGGAGGAACACCTTGTGTGCTATCAAACGTCAGAACGTAACTGGGTGATTATAAAGATTCTCTACAGGTGTCTCCGATGGTGTT
>NW_021287993.1:0-1681 GCF_002162155.2 Triticum dicoccoides
CGTCCTCCCACCTCCTTGGCCGCCACCCCTTGCTCCTATATAAGTAGATCCATCTAGTAGCTTTTCCTTGGGATTTGTTTAGTTAAAAGTTAGCCATTGCAACTTCGTGTACTTCGTTTGTGTCCAACGACCAGACCAAGACCGCTTCCGGATCCCCACCATTATCAATACTTCATATATATTTGCAATATTCAGATTGCTTTATCATATTCTTGCTCGTTCTTCGATTGCTTGCAGGAATAGACCTTCGTGGTCAGGCTGACCGTGCTTCCAGCATCGTCAGTAACCTCAGGAGATTGGTTTAGCGATTGCTAAGGCGCAACGTCGTGCACGTTTGTAGTCGGATCGTCAAAGTCGTCTCCACCAAATCGATAGTTATCATCTCATCGAAAGATCGGAACCCTCGCCTCTATCAAGTGGTATCAGTTTTCAGGTTGCTCGGTGAGAATTTCCAGTTTTTCCTAGATTAGATTTATTTTCTTACATATTGTCCAAGAAAAAGCCACAAAACAAAAGTTAGATCTATTCATCCTTGGTCCAAGCCAGTCTGAGCCTTTGCAATTTTCTTTTCATTGCTTGCATAGTTGAATTATCGTTTGCATCGTCGTGTCGAGTTGCTGGTCTTAATGTCTAGTTCCTTTAGAGTTTCGAGTTCTGTTCACATTAGTCACGCAGCCGCTGCATCATTATCCCATCCGCTGTCCACCATCCCATCCACCAATTTCCACCACATGCTACGCACTATTTATTGTCATAATCATAGTTGAGGTCACTCACATCTTCGCCTGATCGAATCTGCATCTTATTTAGTTTGTCTTGGAAAGAGGGAGAAAAAGAAGATAAAGAAAAAAAGAGAGAAAAAAGGAAAGAAAAAAAAAGAAAAAGAGGGAGAAGAAAAAGAAAAAAAAGCGTGAGAAAAAAAAAGAGAAGAAAAAAAATTGGATCTATCTAGAATCAATCTCGTACCTGAATTCGGATTGGAATCTGTTTTGCGCACTGTTCAGTAAAATAGGTGTATCTTCCTCATACGAAGTCCGTTTTGGCTCCGTGAGTACTCAAATTGAAGATAGCGACGAGCCGCATCTAAATAGTTGCAGAAGCTAGTTCAATATTTGACACCTCAAAATCAGCTTCTAAATAGGTCTTTTTACCCTCCGAAGTTCGTGAACACAGCTTGTTCCAATTTTTCAGGCCAGTTTTAGAATTCTTTGACTCCTCATATCAACTCGGAATTGAGTGATTCTTTTTGCATTGGAAAGCTTGAGTTAGTAGCATTCTTTGAAAGAATTTATCAGAAAATTGTCTCAAACTTTTCAAGAGGAAAGTTGGAGAGAGAGTTGTTGTATATCCTGCTTGGCAGTTGTTTTTCATCATTATCTTCACTGCCGTTGTGATCTTCACTTATATCTTGCTGTCAAGAGCTACTTAGTATCCTTCATTGATGCTATTTGTGCTATGCCGTGATCTCATTAGTGTTCTAGGCTCGCGTCTCTAGTCCGGTCTAGTCTAGGACCAGCACAGTACCGTCGTTGAGCGTTTATTCAACATTGCATCTTTGAATTGATTATTGCTAATCTTTTGCTACCATATATAGCCAACCCAGCTCCACATATTTCTACACCGTGTATACGTACGCTCCACTGGCAATCGCTTTACTCAATATTCGGAGTTACTTGACACC
>NW_021287994.1:0-911 GCF_002162155.2 Triticum dicoccoides
AATGGCGAGTGTCTCAAAACTCTTCCTAGCAAAAACTGACAGGATGGGCACGAAATTTTTTCGACCAATTTTTTTTTTTTTTTCGACTGCCCGGACCCAAAAACTGGAAACGGGTCAAAAAAAACTTCCTATAATGGCACCTGTCTCAAAACACTTAGAAACACCTAAAAATAGGATAGCCAGAAATTTTTTCGAAAAATGCGTTTTCGAAAAATTTTGGGCCTAAACGGAGCGTGGCTACCCGACTCTTTTTTTTTTTTCCGAAACCTACTCCGGCAAGGAAACACGAATCGGAATCTAGATGGATCCCGAAAACAAACCTAATAAGCAAAGAACTCGGATTGGTGGTGGATATATGGTGGTGGTAGATGGCAGCGGTGGTGGTAGCGGTGGTAGTATATGGATATGGATCGGTGGTGGTATATGGACACGGATTGGTGGTGGTATATGGATACGGATTCGGTGCGGTGATGGTAGATGGCAGGGGCGATGATGATGGTGCGGCGGCGGCGTGACAACTTATGACCAGAACTCGAAACTCTACAAGACTAGACTCTAAGACCAGCAACTAGACACGACGATGCAACCGCAAATTCAACAAAGCAAAACCCTAAAAAGATTATGCAAGGCTCAGATTGGTTCGGATATGATGAACTAACCCTAAATTTTTTTTTGTGGCTTTTTCGTGGACTATAGGTATGAAGAACAGACTCGATCTAAACTACGAAAAACTGTAAAATCTCACCGAGCAACCTGGAAATCTGATACCACTTGATAGAGGCAAAGGTGTCCCGTCTTTCGATGAGATGGTGGATTTCGCTTTGGTGGAAGTCGACTTTGACGATCCGACTACGAACGTGCGAGGACGTCGCGCCTTAGCAATCGCTAAACCAACTCCGAGAGGTTATTGA
>NW_021287995.1:0-1055 GCF_002162155.2 Triticum dicoccoides
TTTGATTAGAACTTTATTATCATGAACTTAGTCTAAAACCTTTGCAAATATGTCTTGTAGATCAATGGCCAACGCTAATGTCAACATGAACTTCAACGCGTTCCTAGAGAAAACCAAGCTGAAAGATGATGGCAGCAACTATACGGACTGGGTCCGGAACCTGAGGATCATCCTCATAGCTGCCAGGAAACAATATGTCCTAGAAGGACCGCTAGGTGACGCTCCCGTCCCAGAGAACCAAGACATTATGAATGCTTGGCAGTCTCGCGCTGATGATTACTCCCTCGTTCAGTGCGGCATGCTTTACAGCTTAGAACCGGGGCTCCAAAAGCGTTTTGAGCATCACGGAGCATATGAGATGTTCGAAGAGCTGAAACTAGTTTTTCAAGCTCATGCCCGGGTCGAGAGATATGATGTCTCCGACAAGTTCTACAGTTGTAAGATGGAGGAAAACAGTTCTGTTAGTGAGCACATCCTGAAGATGTCTGGGTTGCACAACCGTATGACCCAGCTGAACATTAACCTCCCAGATGAGGCGGTCATTGACAGAATCCTCCAGTCTCTCCCACCAAGCTACAAGAGCTTTGTGATGAACTACAACATGCAGGGAATGGAAAAGACCATTCCTGAAGTGTTCTCGATGCTGAAGTCAGCAGAGGCTGAAATCAAGAAAGAACATCAAGTGTTGATGGTCAATAAGACCACTAAGTTCAAGAAGGGCAAGGGTAAGAAGAACTTCAAGAAGGACGGCAAAGATGTTGCCGCGCCTGGTAAGCCAGTTACCGGGAAGAAGTCAAAGAATGGACCCAAGCCTGAGACTGAGTGTTTTTATTGCAAGGGGAAGGGTCACTGGAAGCGGAACTGCCCCAAATACTTAGCGGATAAGAAGGCCGGCAACACCAAAGGTATATTTGATATACATGTGATTGATGTGTACCTTACCAGTAATCGTAGTAACTCCTGGGTATTTGATACCGGTGCCGTTGCTCATATTTGTAACTCACAGCAGGAGCTGCGGAATAAACGGAGACTGGCAAAGGACGAGGTGACGATGC
>NW_021287996.1:0-1847 GCF_002162155.2 Triticum dicoccoides
AATGCGATCCTCGAAGAATAGAGTATCCTTGTCATCAAGGCGATAGCACTTGTACTTGGGTTGGCTCTTGGCAATCCCAATCTTCACCTTCTTCACCATGGCATCAAGAAGTTGAGCCTCATGAATCTGATCTTCCAAAGTAGGAGAGACTTGGAGGTTGGCAAGGAATCCTTGAGGAACAACTTGGAGATTAAGTTTGCGGAAAGCTTCACGAAGATTCGGTTGGTAGGGCTTGATTATCAAACTGTTGCAGTAAGCCTTCCTGCTCAATGCGTCAGCAATGACATTGGCCTTGCCTGGGGTATATTCAATACTCGGATTATACTCTTGAATCATCTCGACCCAACGAGTCTGCCTGAGGTTGAGGTTGGGCTGAGTGAAGATGTACTTGAGACTCTTATGATCAGTGAAGATGTCCACTTTTCTTCCCAACAAGAGATGTCTCCATGTTAAAAGAGCATGGACAACTGCCGCCAACTCGAGGTCATGAGTGGGGTACTTCTTTTCGTTGGGCTTCAACTGACGAGAGGTATAGGCCACAACTTTCTTCTCTTGCATTAACACATCACCGAGACCTTGCAGGGAAGCATCACAGAAAACCTCAAATGGTTTGGATTCATCAGGAGGAATCAGAACTGGAGCTGTGACTAACTTCTCTTTGAGGGTCTTGAAAGCGATGTCACATTCAGGCGTCCAGACATACTTCACATGCTTTTGGAGAAGGTTGGAAATAGGCTTCGCGATCTTAGAGAAATTCTCAACGAACCTTCGACAATAGCTTGCGAGCCCAAGGAAGCTGCGGAGTTGCTTCACATTCTGAGGCGGTTCCCAATTCACAATTGCAGACACCTTCTCGGGATTAACAGCTATGCCCTTGGCGGAGATGATATGCCCAAGGTAGAGAACCTCATCGAGCCAAAACTCACACTTTGAAAACTTTGCATAGAACTGATGTTCTCTGAGTTTATCCAACACCAATCTCAAGTGCTTGGCATGATCCTCCTTGTTCTTGGAAAAGACCAAAATGTCATCGAGATAGACCAAGACGAAGTCATTTGTGTAGGGGTTGAAGATGAAGTTCATCATGCGAGAGAATGTTGGAGGAGCGTTGATGTCACACCCTAGCTAGTTCATGCATTAGAGTGTTGCATCATGTTTATTCTTTCATCAGAAACCTGAAATGGGGATGACAGAACCCCCAGCCCCCTCTGAAACCAACTAGGGTTTACTAAAAACTTTTTCAATGAACCTGAAATGCCCTTCTAAAATTCCCATCATTTTTGTCCTGGTTCAGAACCCCTGCCAAAAGTGATGCACATTTTCCTAGGTCATCCTAGGGTCTTTGAATTAAATCATAGATATTTGAATTTGGGCATTGAAAATTATATAAAATATTCAGATGCTCAAATATCTCCAAACTAAAATGTTTCATGTTGGAAATAATCCAACTATGGACCAGGAGTAGTTTGGTAATTTTAGGAGTTGCCTAAGTATTTTTAATAAATCAACAAAGTTGCAGAAGTATTAAAAAACAGAAACAGGAAAAAAATAGAAAAACTTACCTGGCGCCCAGCACCCGGCCCACCTGCCGGCCCAGCCCAGCGCCGCTCCAGCGAGCTGCTTGCCGGCCAGGCAGGCAGGCAGGTGCCCGACGGCGACCGCAGCGCGCGCCACGCACCTGCTCGCCGCCTCGCCGCTCCCCTCGCCCGGTGACGTCGTGGATCGCTCCCCCTCTCTTCCCCGAACCTCCCAGACACCCCCTCTCCTCTCCAGCTCCTCCCCCTCGCGCCCCCCCAGCCATGGCCGACGCTACCGCCGCCGTGCCTACATCGTAGCCGTGCTCCCCG
>NW_021287997.1:0-1058 GCF_002162155.2 Triticum dicoccoides
TGTCAACCAAATTCTTGAAGATATGCTCAGGGCTTGTGTGATCTCCTTCGGCATGAAGTGGGAGGATTGTCTTCCTTATGCTGAATTCTCGTACAACAACAGCTTTCAAGCAAGTTCGGGCAAGGCCCCTTTTGAAATTCTATATGGCAGGAAGTGCCGTACCCCTCTCAACTGGTCTGAAACCGGTGAACGTCAGCTGCTGGGTAATGACTTAATCACAGAAGCAGAAGAAATGTGCAAAGTCATTCGTGATAACCTCAAAGCAGCCCAGTCCCGCCAGAAGAGCTACTATGATAGTAAGCACCGTGATCTGGCTTTCGAGATCGGAGATCATGTTTACCTCCGCGTCTCTCCCATGAAAGGTACTCGTCGCTTCGGTATCAAAGGGAAGCTTGCCCCTAGATACGTGGGACCTTTCAAGATTGTCAGCAAGAGAGGCGACCTCGCCTATCAACTCAAGCTTCCTTCAAACTTTGCAAATGTTCATGATGTGTTCCATGTCTCTCAGCTTCGAAAGTGCTTCAAGACTCCTGACCGCACCGTCAACTTCGAGGACATTGAGCTCCAAGAAGATCTCTCCTGTCGTGAGCACCCAGCTGCTATTCTTGAAGAGACTGAACGCAAGACTCGCAACAAGTCAATCAAATTTCTCAAAGTTAAGTGGTCTCACCATTCCGACCGTGAAGCTACCTGGGAACGCGAGGATCACCTCCGTTCTGAGTACCCGGAGTTCTTTCAGTCCTAGATCTCGGGACGAGATCTTTTCGTAGTGGTGGAGTGTTGTAACGCCCCAGATGTAACTTTCCCCATTTGTACTCCAACTCTTGCCGTTTCCGGTGTCAAGATATATTTATTTCTCGGGTTCGGGTCTTTGTCTCCGTGTGTTGTTTTTCTTTTTCGTGCATCTCTTATCATGCCATCTCGTGCATTGCATTTGCATACATGTTCATCTCATGCATTCGAGCTTTTTCCCCGTTGTCCGTTTTGCATTCCGGCGCTTCGTTCTCCTCCGGTGGTCATTTCTAGTCTTCTTTCGTGTGTGGGGTCTAAACATTTCC
>NW_021287998.1:0-1475 GCF_002162155.2 Triticum dicoccoides
GATCGTCACCATCCAGAATCCCCTTCCTTCGTTCAACCAGACGGTTAACCGGGAAGGGTTACGTTGATGCAAATTTTGACACTGATCCAGATGACTCTAAGTCTCAATCTGGATCCATTTTGAAAGTGGGAGCAATTAGCTGGAGTAGCTCCGTGCAGAGCATTGTTGACATAGAAATTTGCAAAATACATACGGATCTGAATGTGGCAGACACGTAGACTAAACTTCTCTCACAAGCAAAAAATTATCACACCTTAGTACTCTTTGGGTGTTAATCACATACCGATGTGAACTAGATTATTGACTCTAGTAAACCCTTTGGGTGTTGGTCACATGACGATGTGAATTATGGGTGTTAATTACATGGTGATGTAAATTATTGATGTTAAATCACATGGTGATGTGAACTAGATTATTGACTCTAGTGCAAGTGGGAGACTGAAGAAAATATGCCCTAGAGGCAATAATAAAGTTATTATTTATTTCCTTATTTTATGATAAATGTTTATTATTGATGTTAAACGTAATACATCTGTGAATACATAGACAAACATAGTGTCACTAGTATGCCTCTACTTGACTAGCTCGTTGATGAAAGATGGTTAAGTATCCTAACCATAGACATGAGTTGTCATTTGATTAACGGGATCACATCATTAGGAGAATGATGTGATTGACTTGACTCATTCCGTTAGCTTAGCACTTGATCGTTTAGTATGTTGCTATTGCTTTCTTCATGACTTATACATGTTCCTATGATTATGAGATTATGCAAATCCCGAATACCAGAGGAAGACTTTGTGTGCTACCAAACGTCACAACGTAACTGGATGATTATAAAGGTGCTCTACAAGTGTCTCCGATGGTACATGTTGAGTTGGCATAGATTAAGATTAGGATTTGTCACTCCGATTGTCGGAGAGGTATCTCCGGGCCCTCTCGGTAATGCACATCACTATAAGCCTTGCAAGCAATACAACTAATGAGTTAGTTGCAGAATAGTGCATTAAGGAACGAGTAAAGAGACTTTCCGGTAACGAGATTGAACTAGGTATTGGGATACAGACGATCAAATCTCGGGCAAGTAACACACCAGTGACAAAGAGAATAATGTATAGTGTTATGCGGTTTGACCGATAAAGATCTTCGTCGAATATGTAGGAACCAATATGAGCATCCAGGTTCTGCTATTGGTTATTGACCGGAGACATGTCTCAGTCATGTCTACATAGTTCTCGAACCCGTAGGGTCCGCACGCTTAAAGTTCTGTGACGATCAGTTTTATGAGTTTATATGTTTTGATGTACCGAAGGTAGTTCGGAGTCCCGGATATGATCACGGACATGACGAGGAGTCTCAAAATGGCTGAGACATAAAGATTGATGTATTGGAAGCCTACATTTGGACATCAAAAGAGTTCCGGCTAAAATCGGGATTTTACCGGAGTACCGGAGGGGTTACCAGAACCCCCCGGG
>NW_021287999.1:0-1629 GCF_002162155.2 Triticum dicoccoides
AAATATGGGTTGGGTTGCACGACCAATGTCAGAATGGTGATTCAGTTAGCGAAGGACTTAGAATGAACTATCGCCCATTCACTTCAAAGCAATAGGGTTGCTAGAAGTTTTGAATTCACACGTCATAGCTCCATTGTCGGTATTCTGGTTGAAAACAATACGGGGACCAAGGAATGAACGAAGATGGCAAGAAGTATTAAGATATCAAGAATTATTAAGAGGTGGTGAAATTCTCACCACATTCTTGACAAAAAGTGATGGTAATACTTCCGAGGTAAGGAAGATCAACTGCTGGGTAGCAGTGATCTCAAGGTTTACACAAAACGCGAACAAGTTGTGTTGAACGGAAGGCAATGAAGTGGTCGATGAGAACAGGAATCATCGAGGGGCAAGGATGGTATTACGCATCATGAATTCAATTGAATTCCTGGAAGAGCTCATAAGGTTGATGATGATCACGACACAATTGTCGAGAGATTTCATGCAGATGTAGTCAATCAGCGACGACATCAAGTCAAAGGAATGATGAAGCAAGAGGTTATTGGAACCACAGTTACGACACAAACTCGAACTCAAGCTTGTTGTTTAAGGTGAAAGGGTATGACGAGGAAAAGTCGACGTAAGGTTAGTTCATCGTCGAAAATTGGTGTTCCGAGAATAAGGACCAGGTAGCACCGTTAGAATCGTCACGACAATGATATAGTCAAACAGGCTAGGAATGGCGTGATCGGGTACAAACTCGTACTTATAGAAGCTTACCGAAGAGTTGTTGAACCGTAGTGCGGACTCGGTTCAGTTATCGGTGTCTTTGGGTGTTCAATAACTCAGAGCCCGCGAAAAATTGGAATCAGTGGGAAGGTAGCACTTGATGAAGAACTCATAAGGAGTTATGCAGTTCCATGATCATCTCGAGATACCAGGGGGGTAATACTCGACACAAGATCAAAGTAAAGGTTGGACTGGTGTATTGATCCATAGAATACAATTGTTTTAACTTGTCCGAGAAATGAGATCAAAGAAGAACAATCATGGTCGGAACCATGGTTGCAAAAGGCCAGATCCTAGATATAGGATGAACTTCTACCAAAGGAATAATTTATTTAAGAGAAGCTTTAATGATAAGATCTACATCGTGTCCATGGGCATGAATCACAAGTTCAAGGTCGACTCCCACTTCTCCAATGCATAACCTTTCATTCACTTCTCACGTTCGATGGAGTTGCAGTGTTGAAATTTTATCTGGTGAAGCACCGGAAGAGTATGACTCGTGAAAACTTTCGGGTTCACACGGTTTAGAGAAGGCATATGTTCAACCCATAGGGGCTTCTTAGAAACATATACCACAAGTTTCAAGAGTAAATAACACAAGCCCGAAAGCAGAGCATGGTTGGCCAAGCAGAGGATACAACTTAACAAAGGCATTATGTATCAGGGGAAGAACTCATAAAGTGATCAAATGTGAAGGACACTGTCGGATAACAATCCAACAAAGGACTTGATGGTCCACAAAGGATCTGTTACGAGTATCGGTACTCAACTAGAGGAAGAAGAATGCAAGGAGATCAGATTATAGAAACAACTGACTAACTCAATTGTCAAATGCAAAGGAATTATGATTTCCAAATCAAG
>NW_021288000.1:0-1317 GCF_002162155.2 Triticum dicoccoides
CCGTTATGCTGTCCGAGTCATCCCAGGTTTCCAAAGAGTCTGACGCATTTGCAAAATCCTTTTCCTCTGGTTTCAATGTCTTTTAGGCCAGGTTAATCACACAAATTAGTGAGTTGAGGTACTTTATTGTCTCGACATATATGTTGGACTAATTATTATGACCCTAGGTGTTTTAGGGAGTCACCTAGTAATCTAGCAACGTTTTGTGTTCCCAGTGTGAAGATTCTGGCCTTTATTATCGAAAGCATCCTGTGATGCCATTTAGTTAGTAGGCATTCTATTCCTGGGTTTTGAACCCGAGATTCACTCTACTTACTTCATGTTGATAGTGTTGCTAGTTCCTTTAGGATATTAGTAACCTTTGCGATAGTCCTCGAGGTCCGTGGTATATCGTTCTTCCAAATACCATGAACTACTTATGGCAGAAGTTCCTCGTTGAACTGAAATATCACAACAGGATTATTCTTGATGAGTTCTCCATGCTATATTGTGACTCTGCCAGCTCAACCTTTCTGCATGGGTTATCCGAAAGAATTATGTTGAACTTTGTTCGGCATACCAACCCATGTATCCACAACTCAGAAAGTTATATGTTCCTTTGAGTTGTCCCTCTTTAGTTGTCTACTGACCTTCGTCTATTAATTGATAGTCAAGAGTATGCGTGCGTTCGTTTATCGATGCCTATTACTCTTGTGGTCCGTCAAGCCATTCTATCGCGGAATGACTAGGAGAAACAAACTCCAGTACCTCTTCCCTATCCAGGATTGGGTCAAAGAAGTTGTGCTCCGCAGATCGAATTGCTACTCCAGCTTTTGTTCTGCTCTACCTTGGAGTAATACATATTTTATATCGAGATTGTTATAGGAATTGCACACCATCCTATGAACTCTTGGTACAGTGATACTTCTTGCCACCATTGTTCATTCCTTGGTTCCTGTGTTATTGTAACCGGAATGCCGACAAATGAATCATGGCGTGTGAAATCAATATTGCTAGCAACTCTGTTGCTTGGTAGTTAAATGGACGATAACCTCATTCTTAGCGTGTTGATTATTGAATTGTCACCCTAAGATTGATTGTGCTACCTAGTCCCTATTTCTGGTGCACTCCTCGGCCAATGAGTTAGGAATTATTTCAAGTCCTCACTCATTTGATCATGTCGTCTTGCCCTCAAAAGCAAGATTGTTCTCGAGCTTAGTAACATACCGGTGGTTCGTGACTTTCCAAATATCTTCTTGGAAGTGTTACCGGGTTGTTTCCTGACTGTTATGTTGAGCTCGTGATCAAGTTGGTTTCTGGAGAACCACCCTTTCTCCA
>NW_021288001.1:0-1287 GCF_002162155.2 Triticum dicoccoides
TTGGAAAACCTTCTCATTGTGTCATTATATGTGACCAAGTTTGCAGTAAAAATAATAAACTTGTAATAAGGAAATTATTTTAAAAAAGTGTTCTAAAAAATGAGCTATCATACGTGGAGATTCATGGCTTTCAAGCCAAATGATCAATCTTATGGCCAAATTCATGGAATAGTTTGTTCAAATGATCTCATATTTTGCACAAGGGTGCATATTGGAATGGCAAACAATGTTGATTTGGGGAGTTTTCACTTTCATTGCACAAAAAAGCCATTTTCCATTTTTCGAGTGCCCCTAGTGAGGTTTTTTTGTGAAGGACCTACCAAATAATTCTTGCAAAATTGGACCAAATCATTTTTCTAAAATACTAGGCCATATTTAATGCACAATTGACCAAATGGTTGGGTGTAAAAAGTTTTGATCCACCTCTGGTGAAAAAGACAAATTCCCGCCGATTTAGTTGGGAGCGGGTCAAATTTGAACTGAAGTTGCCTCATAGTTTGTTATTTATCTTTTCCAAAAATCATTTCTAGGTACATAAGTATCTATTTAATCAGAGAAAAACCAAAAAATTTCCAAGATACAACCACTAGCTAGGAACGGTCAAGCCCGCCGTCTTTACCGCATTTTGAAACGGTCATAAAAAATTCAAAAAAATCAAAAAATTGGAAAACATTCGCATTGTGTCATTATATGTGACCAAGTTTCCAGTAAAAATAATAAACTTGTAATTAGGAAATTATTTTAAAAAAGTGTTCTAAAAAATGAGCTATCATACGTGGAGATTCATAGCTTTCAAGCCAAATGATCAATCTTATGGCCAAATTCCTGGCATAGTTTGTTCGAATGATCTCATATTGTGCACAAGGGTGCATATTGGAATGGCAAACAATGTTGATTTGGGGAGTTTTCACTTTCATTGCACAAAAAAGCCATTTTCCATTTTTCGAGTGCCCCAAGTGAGGTTTTTTTGTGAAGGACCTACCAAATAATTCTTGCAAAATTGGACCAGATCATTTTTCTAAAATACTAGGCCATATTTAATGCACAATTGACCAAATGGTTGGGTGTAAAAAGTTTTGATCCACCTCTGGTGAAAAAGACAAATTCCCGCCGATTCAGTTGGAAGCGGGTCAAATTTGAACTGAAGTTGCCTCATAGTTTGTTATTTATTTTTTCCAAAAATCATTTCTAGGTACATAAGTATCTATTTAATCAGAGAAACACCAAAAAAATTCCAAGATACAACCACTAGCCAGGAAAGGTCAAGCCCACCGTTTTGACCGCATT
>NW_021288002.1:0-1661 GCF_002162155.2 Triticum dicoccoides
ATATATCTGCAACTTTGTTGAATTTAATAAAATACCTAGGCAAGTTCAAAAATCACCAAACTATTCCTGGCCCATAGTTGGATTATTTCCAACATGAAACATTTTAGTTTGGAGATATTTGAGCATTTAAATATTTTATATTATTTTAAATGCCCAAATTCAAATATTTATGATTTAATTCAAAAACCCTAGGATGGCCTAGGAAAATGTGCACCATTTTTGGCAGAGGTTCTGAACCAAGACAAAAATGATGGGCATTTTAGAAGGGCATTTCAGGTTCATTGAAAAATTATTTTAGTAACCCTAGTTGGTTTCAGAGGGGACCGGGGGTTCTGTCATCCCCATTTCAAGTTTCTGATGAAAGAATAAACATGATGCAACACTCTAATGCATGACTAGCTAGGGTGTGACAACTCACCCCCACTCAAAAGAATCTCGTCCCGAGATTTGGGTTCCTCCGGGAAGAAGGCGGGGTACTCGAGTCGAAGACGATCCTCCCTTTCCCAAGTTGCTTCATCCTCAGAATGGTGCGACCATTGAACCTTGAGAAACTTGATATTCTGGCGTCGAGTGGTACGCTCGGCCTGATCGAGGATACGAATGGGGTACTCTCGATATGTAAGATTATCCTGGAGATCAAGCGTTTCGTGGTCCACTCCACGGATAGGATCCGAGAAGAAACGCCTGAGTTGAGAAACGTGGAAGACATCGTGAACTCTGGAGAGGTGCGGAGGTAGTTCCAACTGGTAGGCAACTTCTCCTCGTTTGGCAAGAATGCGAAAAGGTCCAATGTAACGAGGAGCCAATTTGCCTTTGATACCGAAACGATGGGTTCCCTTCAGAGGGGTGACCCGAAGATAAGCCTTCTCGTCAACCTCGAAAGTCACAGCCTTATGTTTTCGGTCATATTGACTCTTTTGGCGGGATTGGGCTGTTTTCAACTTTTCACGAACGATACGAACTTGTTCTTCTGCTTCCTGAATCATATCCGGGCCAAAGAATTGTCTTTCCCCGGTCTCTGACCAGTTAAGGGGTGTTCGACACCGTCGTCCATAGAGAACTTCAAAAGGGGCTTTACCCAGGCTAGATTGATAGCTGTTGTTGTAAGCGAATTCGGCAAATGGAAGGCACTTTTCCCAGTCCATTCCGAATGAGATAACAGAGGCTCGAAGCATGTCTTCTAGAATCTGGTTGACGCGTTCCACTTGACCACTTGACTGAGGGTGGAAAGCGGTGCTAAAGGAGAGACGGGTTCCCATAGCATTTTGGAAACTTTCCCAAAATCGAGAGGTGAAAAGACTTCCTCGATCCGAGTTAATTTCCAAAGGAACACCATGGAGGGACACTATTCGGGAGATGTATAAGTCTGCCAGCTGACTAGCGGTTATACTCTCACGAACAGGTAAGAAATGGGCTACTTTGGAAAGACGATCGACCACGACGAAAATAGCATTATTCCCTCTCTTGGTCCTGGGAAAACCGGTAATGAAATCCATACCAATTTTATCCCATTTCCATTCAGGAATAGCTAAGGGTTGAAGGGTGCCAGCAGGCCGTTGATGCTCTGCTTTTACACGACGACAGACGTCGCAATTAGCAATATACTGAGCAATTTCTCTCTTCATCCTAGTCCACCAGAACCTCTGGCGTAGGTCCTGATA
>NW_021288003.1:0-1018 GCF_002162155.2 Triticum dicoccoides
TAGAGATAGATCAAGACGCTTAATAGGACTTTCACAAAGTACATACCTTGACAAAATTTTGAAAAAGTTCAAAATGGATCAGGCAAAGAAAGGATTCTTGCCTGTGCTACAAGGTGTGAAGTTGAGTCAAACTCAATGCCCGACCACAGCAGAAGATAGAGAGAAAATGAAAGATGTTCCCTATGCTTCAGCCATAGGCTCTATCATGTATGCAATGCTGTGTACCAGACCTGACGTATGCTTAGCAATAAGCTTGGCAGGTAGGTACCAAAGTAATCCAGGAGTGGATCACTGGACAGCGGTCAAGAACATCCTGAAATACCTGAAAAGGACTAAGGATATGTTTCTCGTATATGGAGGTGACAAAGAGCTAGTCGTAAATGGTTACGTCGATGCAAGCTTTGACACTGATCCGGACGATTCTAAATCGCAGACTGGATACGTGTTTTTATTAAACGGTGGAGCTGTAAGTTGGTGCAGTTCTAAACAAAGCGTCGTGGCAGGATCTACATGTGAAGCGGAGTACATAGCTGCTTCTGAAGCAGCAAATGAAGGAGTCTGGATGAAGGAGTTCATTTCCGATCTAGGTGTCATACCTAGTGCATCGGGACCAATGAAGATTTTCTGTGACAATACTGGTGCAATTGCCTTGGCAAAGGAATCCAGATTTCACAAGAGGACCAAGCACATCAAGAGACGCTTCAATTCCATTCGGGACCAAGTCCAAGTGGGAGACATAGAGATTTGCAAGATACATACGGATCTGAATGTTGCAGACCCGTTGACTAAGCCTCTCTCACGAGCAAAACATGATCAGCACCAAGACTCCATGGGTGTTAGAATCATTACTATGTAATCTAGATTATTGACTCTAGTGCAAGTGGAAGACTGAAGGAAATATGCCCTAGAGGCAATAATAAAGTTATTATTTATTTCCTCATATCATGATAAATGTTTATTATTCATGCTAGAATTGTATTAACCGGAAACATGATACATGTGTGAATACATAGACAAA
>NW_021288004.1:0-1580 GCF_002162155.2 Triticum dicoccoides
GCTTCAATTCCATTCGGGACCAAGTCCAAGTGGGAGACATAGAGATTTGCAAGATACATACGGATCTGAATGTTGCAGACCCTTTGACTAAGCCTCTCTCACGAGCAAAACATGATCAGCACCAAGACTCCATGGGTGTTAGAATCATTACTATGTAATCTAGATTATTGACTCTAGTGCAAGTGGGAGACTGAAGGAAATATGCCCTAGAGGCAATAATAAAGTTATTATTTATTTCCTCATATCATGATAAATGTTTATTATTCATGCTAGAATTGTATTAACCGGAAACATGATACACGTGTGAATACATAGACAAACATAAAGTCACTAGTATGCCTCTACTTGACTAGATCATTAATCAAAGATGGTTATGTTTCCTAACCATAGACATGTGTTGTCATTTGATTAATGGGATCACATCATTAGGAGAATGATGTGATTGACATGACCCATTCCGTTAGCCTAGCACTTGATCGTTTAGTATGTTGCTATTGCTTTCTTCATGACTTATACAAAGTTCCTGCAACTATGAGATTGTGCAATTCCCGTTTACCGGAAGAACACTTTGTGTGCTACAAAACGTCACAACGTAACTGGGTGATTATAAAGGTGCTCTATAGGTGTTTCCGAAGGTACATGTTGGGTTGGCATAATTCGAGATTAGGTTTTGTCACTCCGATTGTCGGAGAGGTATCTCTGTGCCCTCTCGGTAATACTCATCACCTAAGCCTTGCAAGCATTGTAACTAATGAGTTAGTTATAAGATGATGTGTTACAGAACGAGTAAAGAGACTTGCCGGTAACGAGATTGAACTAGGTATTGGATACCGACGATCAAATCTCGGGCAAGTAACATACCGATGACAAAGGGAACAACGTACGTTGTTTTGCGGTTTGACCGATAAAGATCTTCGTAGAATATGTAGGAACCAATATGGGCATCCAGGTTCCGCTATTGGTTATTCACCGAGAATAGTTCTAGGTCATGTCTACATAGTTCTCGAACCCGTAGGGTCCGCACGCTTAACGTTACGATGACAGTTTTATTATGAGTTTACAAGTTTTGATGTACCGAAGTTTGTTCGGAGTCCCGGATATGATCACGGACACGACGAGAAGTCTCGAAATGGTCGAGACATAAAGATTGATATATTGGACGACTATATTCGGACACCGGAAGTGTTCCGGGTGATTTCGGAGAAAACCGGAGTGCCGGAGGGTTACCGGAACCCCCCCCCCCCCGGAGAGTTAATGGGCCACATGGGCCTTGGTGGGAAGAGAGAGGGGCGGCCAGGAAAGGCCGCGCGCCCCCTCTCCCTCTGGTCCGAATTGGACAAGGAGGGGGGGCGGCGCCCCCCTCTTTCCTTCCCCTCCTCTCCCCCTTCCTTCCCCTCCTAGTAGGAGTAGGAAAGGAGGAGTCCTACTCCTACTAGGAGGAGGACTCCTCCTCCTGGCGCGCCCAACAAGGGCCGGCCGGCCTCCCCCCTCCCTCCTTTATATACGGGGGCAGGGGGCACCCCATAGACACACAAGTTGATCTACGGATCGTTCCTTAGCCGTGTGCGGTGCCCCCCTCC
>NW_021288005.1:0-1779 GCF_002162155.2 Triticum dicoccoides
AATGCGATCCTCGAAGAATAGAGTATCCTTGTCATCAAGGCGATAGCACTTGTACTTGGGTTGGCTCTTGGCAATCCCAATCTTCACCTTCTTCACCATGGCATCAAGAAGTTGAGCCTCATGAATCTGATCTTCCAAAGTAGGAGAGACTTGGAGGTTGGCAAGGAATCCTTGAGGAACAACTTGGAGATTAAGTTTGCGGAAAGCTTCACGAAGATTCGGTTGGTAGGGCTTGATTATCAAACTGTTGCAGTAAGCCTTCCTGCTCAATGCGTCAGCAATGACATTGGCCTTGCCTGGGGTATATTCAATACTCGGATTATACTCTTGAATCATCTCGACCCAACGAGTCTGCCTGAGGTTGAGGTTGGGCTGAGTGAAGATGTACTTGAGACTCTTATGATCAGTGAAGATGTCCACTTTTCTTCCCAACAAGAGATGTCTCCATGTTAAAAGAGCATGGACAACTGCCGCCAACTCGAGGTCATGAGTGGGGTACTTCTTTTCGTTGGGCTTCAACTGACGAGAGGTATAGGCCACAACTTTCTTCTCTTGCATTAACACATCACCGAGACCTTGCAGGGAAGCATCACAGAAAACCTCAAATGGTTTGGATTCATCAGGAGGAATCAGAACTGGAGCTGTGACTAACTTCTCTTTGAGGGTCTTGAAAGCGATGTCACATTCAGGCGTCCAGACATACTTCACATGCTTTTGGAGAAGGTTGGAAATAGGCTTCGCGATCTTAGAGAAATTCTCAACGAACCTTCGACAATAGCTTGCGAGCCCAAGGAAGCTGCGGAGTTGCTTCACATTCTGAGGCGGTTCCCAATTCACAATTGCAGACACCTTCTCGGGATTAACAGCTATGCCCTTGGCGGAGATGATATGCCCAAGGTAGAGAACCTCATCGAGCCAAAACTCACACTTTGAAAACTTTGCATAGAACTGATGTTCTCTGAGTTTATCCAACACCAATCTCAAGTGCTTGGCATGATCCTCCTTGTTCTTGGAAAAGACCAAAATGTCATCGAGATAGACCAAGACGAAGTCATTTGTGTAGGGGTTGAAGATGAAGTTCATCATGCGAGAGAATGTTGGAGGAGCGTTGATGTCACACCCTAGCTAGTTCATGCATTAGAGTGTTGCATCATGTTTATTCTTTCATCAGAAACCTGAAATGGGGATGACAGAACCCCCAGCCCCCTCTGAAACCAACTAGGGTTTACTAAAAACTTTTTCAATGAACCTGAAATGCCCTTCTAAAATTCCCATCATTTTTGTCCTGGTTCAGAACCCCTGCCAAAAGTGATGCACATTTTCCTAGGTCATCCTAGGGTCTTTGAATTAAATCATAGATATTTGAATTTGGGCATTTAAAATTATATAAAATATTCAGATGCTCAAATATCTCCAAACTAAAATGTTTCATGTTGGAAATAATCCAACTATGGACCAGGAGTAGTTTGGTAATTTTAGGAGTTGCCTAAGTATTTTTAATAAATCAACAAAGTTGCAGAAGTATTAAAAAACAGAAACAGGAAAAAAATAGAAAAACTTACCTGGCGCCCAGCACCCGGCCCACCTGCCGGCCCAGCCCAGCGCCGCTCCAGCGAGCTGCTTGCCGGCCAGGCAGGCAGCCAGGTGCCCGACGGCGACCGCAGCGCGCGCCACGCACCTGCTCGCCGCCTCGCCGCTCCCCTCGCCCGGTGACGTCGTGGATCGCTCCCCCTCTCTTCCCCGAACCTCCCAGACACCCCCTCTCCTCTCCAGCTCCTC
>NW_021288005.1:1965-4482 GCF_002162155.2 Triticum dicoccoides
CCTCGCGCCCCCCCAGCCATGGCCGACGCTACCGCCGCCGTGCCTACATCGTAGCCGTGCTCCCCGCCGCCCATGCGTCCTCTCGTCGTGTCCAGGAGCTCCGCCGCTGTCCACTTCATCGAGCAAGCCGAGCCCCGAGCGCTCGCAACGCCCGAGTCCACCGCAAGGACCTCGCCCGAACCGCCGTCGCCGGAGATCCCCTTCAACGCCGTCGTCGCTCCGGTCCGACCCCGGCCGCACCAATGGCTTCGTCGAACTCCCCGTGAGCTTAGCCATCTTCCCCTCCCTTCTTTTCTTGCTCCCGAGCCGTGTAGCGACCTCCCGGAGCTCAACCGCACCCACCGCCGCGGAGCTCGTCGCCGACGTGCTCCCGGTCATCCTCCGGCCACTCCACGGTGTCCATCATGCTCACCGCGTCACGTAGCACCTAACTAGCTACTCCCCGCACCTCACCGACCCCTCTTGCGTCAAGTTCGACTTCGGCCGAACTCCGGTGGCCGCCAAAGTCGTCGCCGGCGCCAACTCCGGCCACCCCGACCCCAACGGACTCCACCAAGAGCTGCGGTTCGTCCTCAGCTCCTCTCCGGTGGCCTCCGCGGCTCGTTTGGTTGCCGGAACGGCAAAAACCACTTCCGCCGCCGCGTCGGGCTCGCGGGCGGCTAAACGCCGATGCAGCCGACCCGGGTTTGACCACGGGTGGGCCCTGGTTGACTCCCCTGAGTCAATGACAGGTGGGGCCCAGCCCTGTTAACTAATTAGGATTAGTTTAAATTAATTTTAGTTTAATTAATCACACTGACACGTGGGACCCACTGTCAGGTTTGACCCAGACCGTGTCCCGTTGACCTGCTGATGTCACACTAACGTCAGGCTGACGCAGTAATTGATTTTTTGGATTTAATCTAATATAGGAAATTCCAGAATATAGTTTAAATTTCAAAAATTCATAACTTTTAATCTGTAACTCCAAATCAGACAAATTATATATGAAAAATGATCAGAAAAATCCAATCTATCCATCTGTACTATTTTCATGCATGACTAAACAAGTTAACTTGATGTTTAATGCAGAACAAGGTAAAACACTTTAAAGGGCCATGTATGAGTTTGAAATTTGAATCTTTGGTTCAAATTGGTTCAAACCCTTCTGGTCTTAGTTGCATTAGCCCAACACACTCATATTGCCATGTTTCATGCATGCATCATATTGTTGCATATTGTTTGGTGATGGTTGTGTATCGGTGTTCTTTGCGGCAGGTTCTGCCTCCGAGGAGTATCGTGATTACCCTAACGAAGAACCGTATCAGTGCATCGAACCATCAGGCAAGCAACCAACCATTTGATCATATCGATACAATCCCATGTTCTCGCTCCTGCTCTCTTTTACTGCATTAAGACAACGCATTTCAAACTGCTGTGTGTTACGGTAGTTGAACCCATTTCCTCTGCATGACCTGTCATTGCCACAGTAACTAGATGAAACCCACTAGCATGTGTAGGAGTTGATTAAGCCATATGTATGTGTTGTTCCTACCTTGCTATGCCTGCTAAGCTTACAGTCGTGTTAGGTCTGGTTCATCGGGGTGATGGGCTAGAGTGAAATGATTATGTCGGTAATGTGAGTGGTGTGGTGAACACGATTTGGTAAAGGTATCGATGAGAGGCCATGTAGGAGTACATGGTGGGTTGTTTCATTGAAGCCGACCTTAAGCACTGAGATCTGTATGTGTGATTTAAGATTCAGCTACTACCATGCATTGGGCCCGAAACCAATGGACCCTCTCGACTTCTTATTCACCCTAGTTCTCTGTCCAGGAGTTGCAAGTAGTTTCTGGTGTTTGTAGCCTACTGGAGGCCGTGGACAGCGCTGACCGTAGGGGTGGGCTGTGATGCGGTAGGTACGTGGCACGATGTACCGAATACCCGTTAGGTATCTCGGGAACCCTGTTCACATCGTTTGGGGCTGTGAGCGAAACCTCGGCCGGATCTCCTCATGGATGGAACCCGAATAGGCGATAAACCTAGACTAGAGGCTTAGGTGATTAGGTAGGTCGTGGCCGACACCCACGTTGGGCTTCCGCTTGAAGGTTGCCGAGTACATGTCGTGTAAACGACGGTAAGTGGTGAGAGCGTGTATGAAGAAGTACACCCCTGCAGGGTTATCATGATCTATTCGAATAGCCGCGTCCGCGGTAAAGGACTACTTGGTTGCCTATACAGTTCATAGACAAGTAAATGAAAACTACTAAAAGCCTCAAGATAAGTGTGAGTGCCGAGGATGGCTCTTCCGTAGGAAGACGGAGGTGGATCCTCGGTAGTGTATTGAAGTGGTGAGTAGTGGACTCGTGTACGTAAAACCATTTCAAGTTGGAGTCTCGTAGGATAGCCTAGCCAAGAGTCAAAGCTGGCTTGCTGCAACAACTCCACCAACCCTTCTTGATAATGTGCATGTATGTAGGATCTGATGTAAGTCTTGCTGAGTACCTTTGTACTCATGTTGCTATAATCTACATTTTT
>NW_021288006.1:0-1670 GCF_002162155.2 Triticum dicoccoides
CTAGTGCGAACTAGTGATACTACCACTAACTCAGACCGATCCGTAGTAGTCCTCGTAGAAGTCACCTCCATAGCCTGGAAGCTCAACATGATCATCCGGAAACAGACGATCTCGCGGAGCTTGTGGACCATAGGGGCTAGGATGAGGTCTTGGACCAACAGACGGTGGCCTGCGGGGACCACGAGGTGGGGTGATGCCTCCTACATCACGCCAACCCATCACGTCTGGCAGAGCAGATCTCACAGGATAGAGATCGCGCATATCTGAATATCCAGCTTGCACCGCCGGTGCAAACCGAGTCAAAGTGGCCCAGTGGTCAGCACGGGTATTGAAGAGCTCTAACCTTAAGGCCCGATTTTCACGGTCCTTATCCTCGAGCATCTCAGCAGTGGTGCGAGTCCGTGAATCCTCCTGAGTGGGGTCAACATAGATAGCCTGGAGATACCCTTGTGCTCCCGGAAGTGATCCTGGCATATACCGGAAATCAGAGTCCCGAAATAGACCAGATCTGACTCGCATAATGGTCATCATAGAGTAGGCGGCGTCCTGCACAGCCATCTCAATAGTAACCCCGAGTCCATAGGAGCAGCGAAGGGGCTCGGTGGATCCAGGATAAGATGGAAATATCCGGACAGTGCAGAGATACTGGCTTTGATTGAAGTCCCGAAATTGCTCTTCGACCGTGTACTCAGGATACCAACGGTATCCAGCCTCAGTCATTACCCTGACCAACTTGGCAGTATGGCCGGGTACATCTAGGCATCGAGTCAGGCGAACCACTTGATTGAGGTCGCGAGTGGCCATCTGAAAGCACAATCATAATGCAAGGGCATTAGAATTTCTAGCAAAATTTCAGCAGCATAACAGCTGTAAATGCTCAAGAAGGATTTTGAGACATTTGACAAAGGATTTCGTACACACTCAACATCATCATATCAAAGTTCTGAATCCATTCTAACAACATAATGTGGTAGTAGAACTGAACTAGGCTTGTATCCATCAAACTTATAAGGTACTACTGATTAGTAACACGTGATCCTGATAGAGAGAACATATCCTAATTCCTTAACCCCCGGTGGAAGAATGGACTTACTCAGATCAGAATGTCATAAGATAAAGGAGTAAAAAGAGCCTTACGTTCCAACCCACAAACAATTCCCCTACATATAACTAAAGAATTTCTAGACTCAACATCGACCAGTTTGGCTTGGAGAACCTACAGGCAGTCCGGCTCTGATACCAACGCTGTCAGGACCCCGACTCGATGTCACATCGATCTAGCCGGTAACACCTCATATCACTTTGCGGCCTCACGCACGGTATCCCCACGGGTGTCGCCTTACCTTTGCCCGGGACCGTTTGCGCATTTTGGCTCACGTATATGATAGTGTCGCTAGCATCCATATGATAAAGAGCCCGGGCTGACATGACTAGTCGTAAACCCAAAGTGGCACAGACTTACAGGGACAGGCATCCATGACCCAGCTTCGAACGTGTCGGTCATCAGCAAGTGGGTCCGGGCTGTAGCACTGGGCTAGCAGGACTCCGGTAAACCGGGCTGTAGCGGGCTAACAGGACTCCGGTACTCAAAGCGTGACATTTCCCCGAAGGGACAGACACAGGAACGAAGAAGGACACATGCCGGCCAGCCTAAGTGTTCCAGAGCAGTA
>NW_021288007.1:0-2855 GCF_002162155.2 Triticum dicoccoides
GAGCTACAACCGACGTCCTGAGGCGCTGCAACCGGCATTTGTTTTTGTTACTACCTCGCTGGCAAGGCGCCACGACGACGACGTGAATGCTACAACCGTAGTGTGGGGGAGCTGTAACCGTGAACTGTTTTTGCTGGAACCGGTGACCGCGGTGAGCGAGGCAGTCACCGTGGTGAGCATGACGGTCACCACGACGAGCTGGAAACCATGGGGGCGGTGAGCTGGGACTGTGGTCGGGGAGTGCTGCAACCCGCGTCTGTGTGTGCTAGAACTGCGACTGCAGCGACCTGCATTGGCCACCACGGCAGAGTTGGAAACTGTAGTTGTGTTTTGCTGCAAGGTAGGATCGTTGTTTTTTGCTGGAACCGCGGCTGCCCGGCAAGGATGGTAAGCGGGCGAGACGGCGAGCTTCGAGGCCGGCTGTCTTGCTCGGGGTAATCGGCGCGGGGGTCGCTCGCTCGGGGTAATCGGCGCGGGCTTGGGGACGGCCGTGTCACTCGTGAAGAAGAGAAAGGCGAGGGGCGGGGGAGAAGAGGACGTGAGAGCCAGATCGAACGGCTGTGCTGCGCTGCATCAGGTGGCTGGGGCACGACCGGCCCAACTGTTGGGCCAGCGCGCCCGTGCCTAGTAGTCGCCTAAATATATATGCACGATTGGTCATGAAGCTGGTGTGTGCATGTGCTCGTACGTGTGCTATCTCTTGATGGATTCATTGCTGCATGTAAAGTTTTTTTTGACGGGTTGCTGCATGTAACCTAAGCTAATTAGCTCTGCCTCACATGTGCCCGCACCATACAATGTGCGCATGCGTATTCGGGTATTCCTGTGCCGTCTTGTATGCGTATACACCCAATACACCCAGCTAATCATACATGCATGCGTGCATGTATTGAAATTTTGGTGAAAAATCACATTAGGGGCAAAAGGGTCTTTTCAGGTTTCATTTAACACCGTTAAGGCTCAAAATAGACGGAAGACAGAAGTGTTATAAAAGGCATACAATTTAACCTCGATGATAGATAAGGAAGAGAAATATTTTCAGTGTCAAATACGGAAACAAAATTTAAGACAGTGTTAAATAAGGAATTCTCTCAAGTGGAAATCACAAAGCCAGAAGCTGGCCTACCAGCTAACAGGCCAGCAAAGAAATCATGCAAATGCCCCAGAATAATGTTTGAATCATCAATTCAGATCCCATCAATAATCAAACTTAATCGAACACCTAATCGAGCACCGAAATCCCCGATGTTCCAAAATGCCACTTTCATTTAAAAGAGAGGTTCTTGATACAGAGACTCAACCTGCTCGAGGCCAAGCAAGGTTTAGACCTGGAAGAACGCCCCTTTTTTGATGTAGCAGGAGGAGGGCCACCACCATCCACCACCCCACAAACCTCACCAACCTCCTTGGCCCTAGCACTGGCCGTTTGGGCCTCCACATTCAAATGGATCAAAGAGAGTAAAGAGGACGGGGACCCAGCATTGGCGATCAACAGAAACACCGATATTGGAGAGAATATTCAAGAGATGGGAATCAGGCAGAGAAGGCAGCACCAAACGAATAGGAGAAGGGGGATTAATGATACCTGGGGCATAGATCCTTGGCGGCCGCCCGGCGCTCCGCCCGCTCTTGAATAGGAACCGTGCTTTTGGGGCAACGGAGGCCCTTCCTAGCCGTAGACACATGGGACCGGACCGGCACCGTAGAGGATCGGGCCGCTGGGGAGGAAGCACCCCCCGTCCCCTACATCTCAGCCGCAGCCGCACCGAGATCATCGTCCAGACGACAACACAAACGCACCCCCTGTTGCTTACTCCCAGAAGATGCCCTACTTTTAGCAGAAAACTTGCGCACTGACGATTTCTTCTTTTGCATCTTGCTACACGGGCTGGAAGGAAGAACCGACGAGTCTGGAGGCACGTCCACGATGCCAGACATAGAGGGAGAGGCTGGTCGAGCAATGGCATCAGGAATATTGGAGCACGCCCCAGAGAAAGCAGTAGCCCCACCAAGATCAACAACATCCATAGCATCCTCCTTGTGAGCCGCATCCTTGGTAGCCCCACCACCACCAGAACCAGGAGGTCCTAAGTCAAACATGCCACGAGATTCCGACCCCATGACCTCCCATTCCGACATGGTAAACGGATTGGCATTGCTGCCCGCACCCATATTGCCGCCACCATCAGAAGGGTCAGGGTTTGGAAGCCTTGGCGGGTGGGGGAGGAGGAGGAGGCACCTGATGGGCCACCATGCCCTCAGTACAAGGACGGATCCGATAAGCATCTGTAGCGGGGAAGACATCAATATAACCATGAACACGAGACAAATCCAAGCACCGAATCTTCATGCGAATAGAACCACGAGGCTCTAGAGAGGCATCATCAACTGGAACAGGTTTGCCAACTAACCCACCAAAGGCCATTAGGAAACGAGCATTGTGAAGCCCGGAAGGCACATCATCAAGTAGCACCCAGGTTTGAGACAGCGAAGCCACAACTTTGGCACCGTCAACAGTGGCCTTAACAAAAACCATCACCTGGTTGAGAGGAAGGGTAAATCTAGAGCATGACGCCATCATCTTGAGACGTTCCTTCGTGGGGAAGGTAACAGCAAACTCCCTCTCCGAAACCTGGTTGATCTGCCAATCCCATCCTTCGAGATCCCACTTACTGAGTTCATCAGAGATGACTTGGTTAGACATGGGTTGGGAGATGACAGAGATCACAACCGCATTGGAGGATACAGGGGTGACCACAGGCATCCCAAGATCCCCATCCAAAGGAAAGAAAGAGCACCCAAGCATACCATGAAAGAACTGTTTGAAAGATGGAGACTTGCATCGATTCTCGCAC
>NW_021288008.1:0-881 GCF_002162155.2 Triticum dicoccoides
CATGCCATCATCTCCATGCTTGTTCTTGCTCCAATGTTCATCCTTCTCCAAGCTAGGCCCTTCATTTGTAAGCAAAACAAATGTATCCAATTTAGGCAGCATCATATTCTCATGAACATTAGAATCATTACCAAGAAACGAAAGTACCTGGTAATTTAGTTGGCGTGCACGAGCTCTAGTAATTGGTCCAGTATGTATAGCAGCAGGGGCTGTGGGTGTAAGAATTGTATTGATGTCCTCATCATCCTCCCCTTCTTGAAATGAAGTCGTCCTCGACGGAAGTTCATCTTCCTCACCCAAATAAGGCTTCAAATCTGCAATGTTAAAAGTGGGACTAACCCCAAAATCTGCAGGCAGCTCAAGTTTATATGCATTATCATTTATTTTATCTAACACCTTAAAGGGACCATCAGCACATGGCATTAACTTTGATTTGCGCAAATCAGGAAATCTATCCTTACGCAAATGTAACCAAACAAGATCTCCAGGTGCAAACACAACATGTTTTCTACCCTTATCTCCAGCAAGTTTATATTTAGGATTCATACGCTCAATGTTTTCCTTAGTTAACTCATGCATTTTTAAAATCAATTCAGCACGTTGTTTAGCATCAAAATTAACCTTCTCCGAAGATGGAAGAGGCAACAAATCAATAGGTGCACGAGGTAGGAAACCATACACAACTTCAAAAGGGCACATCTTAGTAGTAGAATGCAATGAACGATTATAAGCAAATTCAATATGAGGCAAGCATTCCTCCCACATTTTCTTATTATTCTTCAAAACAGCCCTAAGCATAGTAGACAACGTTCTATTGACTACTTCAGTTTGTCCATCAGTTTGGGGGTGACAAGTAGTACTAAAAAGCAGTTTAGTCCCCA
>NW_021288009.1:0-2692 GCF_002162155.2 Triticum dicoccoides
TATTGTCGCCATACAAAATGTCGAGAAAGCACATAGCAATGGTCATTTTGATAGGAATCAAAATATGGCACACTATTCAGAAAACAATTATAAGCTCAATGTGTAGGCAAAATGATACTAATTTATACATGCACTTGATATGCGAACACTAGGCTCCATTTGAAAATAAAGTGGTCGTCTTTACAATTCAGTTTCATCTAATCATCTGTAAATTTTGAATGATACCTTCGGGACATTGTGATAAAAAAAGAGATGCTGAACTATTGGCATAGATTCACCAGGCAAGAGATTATCTAATTAGCACCATGATTCTAAAACAAAATGATCAAATTTTTAATACCGCTCAATAAGTATTGCTTCATCCCCAGAAAAAATCTCAATTGTCTTTGCAAAAAGCATATCCATATATATGCGGAACTCTGTAGTGAAGCTTTGTCTGTCGTCGTACAAATTGTGTTATCTCACCAGCTTGTAGTCCTTCTCCTGAATATGCAAATTCTTTCTCAGACTATAGATGTACTTCAACCACGTGCTTCAGAGTTCCCTAGCAAAACAAAACAAAAGACAAAAGACAAACTACAGAATACATAAGTTTGCATCATAGAAGTATAAAGCTATGAGAAGCATTGTAGTGTATACTCACTTCGAGCAAATTAACAGCCACCGTAATTCTTTCAAGTTTTTTCTATTGATATTATCATCCACGTAGTACTGTTACAATATACATAGTACGTCGGCAATCCGACAATTAGTATTCAGGTCCTATATACCATCTAAGAAAATGCAAGCTGTTTTCTTCCTACTGGTAGCATGTTCCATTGACTGTTCAAAGTATGTATCGGGTGATGTTTGACTATATTTAGAAAATAATGCAGTCCGAGATTGAGATTAATCATGTTGTTACATTGGCAAATACAGTGTGTACATTGGGATACATTTTCTAACAATAGCGACAATAACAGATATTGTCGTGCAACAATAGCAATAAAGGAATCCAATTGATCTCCTTGGTATCCTCATATGGAGTAAATAGCATAAAACTACTACTTTACAGGCTAGGGTTCCAAAAAACTATCGGTTTTTAATTTTTCTCAGATAACTACCAAATGGATGGTCGGCTGTTTCAAAAAAACTCAAATCGTTGAGTGCTTTACGATTAATTGTGATTATGACAGTTGGGCCCCATGTGTAAGAGCTGACCGTTTGTTTGACCGTTAGGGGTGGGCCTGCACACAAATTTAAAAAAGCAATCAGGTCCCTATAAGTTTGTAAAAAAGCAATCGGGTCCCTGCCACCTCACGGCAACCATTGACGCGGGTCTGCCCGGAGCTCGCGATGTCGCCTCCTCTGGCCGGGAGCCGTCCGCCATCTGCCACCGATGATCACCGGAGATCAACCCTGACTGCTCCTCCGCCTTGCTGCTTCTCTACACCCGCCGCCGACCAGTGCTAGACGACGCCATCGGGCTAGTGGCCGCCTCTGCGCTTGGCAGGACGCCGGCTCCCCATGGCCGGCAGCGAGCCCTGGCGGGCCGCGACCCCCAGACGGCTCCCCATCGCGGGCAGTGGTGCGGTGACCTGAGCGGAGCCCCATGGCCGTTGGCGCTCCAGGTGGCTCCCGATGGTGCATGCGCGACGACCCGAGGCGAAGCCCCATGGTCGGCGGCACTCCAGGCGTCTCCCAATGGCACGCGGCGGTGTGGCGACCCGAGCTGGAGCCCCACGGCGGCGCGCCCAGCGACGACCCCCGCCACGGACGAGGCCGTTGAGGCTTGTGAGCTCCTTGTCACTAGGAGCTCCGGCGAGCTCCTACTAGTAGCAACCGCGGAGGGGGGAGCGACGTGGCATAGGACGGCCGCCGGACCTGGCATAGGACGGCGGTGTGGGCCATCAGTGTGGCCGGCGGCAATGGCGGTTCCTTCGCGGGCAGGGAGAGTGGAGGAGAAGAAGGGAGGCAGAGAGGAGAAGATGACTAGATGAGAAGATACACTGACATGTGGGCCCCACATGTCAGCTAAAGGTCAAACAAATGGTCAAACTAACGTTTCGTTTAGGTGTGGGTCCGACCCGTCATAATCACGGTCAATAGATAAGCACTCGGCAATTTGGGTTTTTCGAAACAGCTGATCCCTGACTTGGTAGTTATCCAAGAAAAATTAAAAACTGGTAGTTTTTTGGAACCCTAACCTGTAAAATAGTAGCTTTATGTTATTTACTCCCTCATATGAGTTGAGGCTGCTCATAGCATAGCTTTACCCGATGATACTCACCTCATGGGAGTCTAGGTATCTTCAATTCCTAAGCCTGCCCCAGGATGGGATTCGAGGCTCAGCGCATTTTTGGCCATGTACTGGTTGCCTAATATGCCAATTGAGCAGAGCACCACACGGATGAAAATCCCATAGTAGCAAATTCTCAATCCAGATATGAGGGATTCCTCGTGATAACTACTACCACTAATGGAATGGTCTAAACATGATTAAGGTAGAAGAGACGACCAAATCTAAGGTTGTAGCCTGTAGCGCGCGTGTGGAGACTCCTCGCGCACTTTGCCTTTGGTCGATGATTGGTCAGTGCATGCCCGAGCAAAGGGGAGAGGAGGCCGACGGGAGAGCACACCAGCACGGAGAAGCCCTTGCGGAGGATCGACTTCGTTGACGGGAAGATCCGAAGATGGGCTTCACACCGCAGGC
>NW_021288009.1:2702-5805 GCF_002162155.2 Triticum dicoccoides
AAGGCTTCCCTTTAGTCCCGGTTCTTGCCACGAACCGGGACCAATTAGAATTAATTGCCTATATATACCCCTCGCCCGCGAGCAGAACACTCTCATTGCTCTGTTTTTCGTGGCCGGCGAGGAGAGAGCTTTGTGGTGCTCTAGCTCACCTCCTATGCACACGAGGTGTTCGATGGAATGCCCAAGCCACACTACTTAAGCTTTCTCCGCTCCAAGCTCGACCTCCAAGCTCCATTTTCCTCAATATTTGTCTAGGTTTAGCGGTCTGTCACGTCCCGTCCCCGTCTTCACCGCCGTCGATCGCCCGCGCCGATCTCGTCGCCGGCACCACCGTGGTGAGCCTCTTGTTCTTATCTTCGTTCTGAAAGGAAAAAAATTCTTACTTGTATGTTTATATAGATACTTGTATAATTTTCTTACTTTTATTATTGCATCTTATATAGTGCTATGGTTTTGGTATCCGCCCCCGTCGGCCCTCGTCCTGTGTATGATTCGGATGTGGTATATATTATCTTTTCATAACTATTGGTTCATCTATTGTTTATGACAATTATGCCGACCAACGTGACATAGATTTTATTTATCTAGGAGGTTGTTGAACCGGAAATTCCAACCGACCCTATTGTCGAGAGGTTAAATTTAGTTGAAGAAGAAAACAATTTCTTGAAGGAAAAAATTAGAAAAATTGAGGAGGAGAAGATGATATTGGAGTTGCATGTTGCGGATGTCGTGGATGATCACAAGATCAAGATGGATGCAATGCGCTTGAAGATTAGAAAGATTAGAAAATATGTCATTCATACCGAGGCTTGGTATCATTATGTCGTTGGATCAGTTGTTACATTGGTTGCGATTATGATCGCATTTGTTTTCGCATTGAAATGTTTTACATAGTTTCAATGTATGGTTTAATTAATTTAGATGCTCTGCAGAGCTTTATGTTGTTAGATGAGAATTATGTATGTACTTTGGTTTTAATATGATGATGAACTTATATTAATTTGGTCACTTAATTATCTATTCATGATGTTCTGTAATGATTTTTGACACACTTAATTATATACTCCGAGTATAATGCACGCAGATGAACCGACAATGGATGTACGGTTCAAGACACACCTCCGAGTACATTAAGGGTGTGCATGAATTTCTCGAAGTGGCTGAGGCAAACAAGCAGAATGGTTTTATGTGTTGTCCATGCCCTATATGTGGGAATACGAAGTCTTACTCTGACCGGAAAATCCTTCACACCCACCTGCTTTACAAGGATTTCATGCCACACTATAATGTTTGGACGAGGCACGGAGAAATAGGGGTTATGATGGAAGACGACGAAGAAGAAAAGTACGATGACAACTATGTGCCCCCTGAATATGGTGATGCTACTGAAGATCAAGAGGAACCAGACGATGTGCATGATGATGCTGCAATAGGCGAAGCTGCTGAAGATCAAGAGGAACCAGCGATGTGCCCGATGATGATGATCTCCGCCGGGTCATTGTCGATGCAAGGACGCAATGCAAAAGTCAAAAGGAGAAGCTGAAGTTCGACCGCATGTTATAGGACCACAAAAAAGGGTTGTACCCCAATTGCGAAGATGGCAAAACAAAGCTCGGTACCGTACTGGAATTGCTGTAGTGAAAGACAGAGAATGTTGTGCCTGACAAAGGATTTGAGAAGCTACTGGAAATATTGAAGAAGAAGCTTCCAAAGGATAACGAATTGCCCGACAGTACATACACAACAAAGAAGGTCGTGTGCCCTCTAGGATTGGAGGTGCAGAAGATACATGCATGCCCTAATGACTGCATCCTCTACCGCAGTGCGTACAAGGATCTGAACGCATGCCCGGTATGCGGTGCATTACGGTATAAGATCAGACAAGATGACCCTGGTGATGTTGACGGCGAGCCCCCCGGGAGAGGGTTCCTGCGAAGGTGATGTGGTATGCTCCTATAATACCACGGTTGAAACGTCTGTTCAGAAACGGAGAGCATGCCAAGTTGATGCGATGGCACAGTGAGGACCGTAAGAAAGACGGGAAGTTGAGAGCACCCGCTGACGGGTCGCAGTGGAGAAAAATCGAGAGAAAGTACTGGGATGAGTTTGCAAGTGACCCAAGGAACGTATGGTTTGCTTTAAGTGCGGATGGCATTAATCCTTTCGGGGAGCAGAGCAGCAATCACAGCACCTGGCCCGTGACTCTATGTATGTATAACCTTCCTCCTTGGATGTGCATGAAGCGGAAGTTCATTATGATGCCAGTTCTCATCCAAGGCCCTAAACAACCCGGCAACGACATTGATGTGTACCTAAGGCCATTAGTTGAAGAACTTCTACAGCTGTGGAATGGAAACGGTGTACGTACGTGGGATGAGCACAAACAGGAGGAATTTCACCTAAAGGCGTTGCTGTTCGTGACCATCAACGATTGGTCCGCTCTCAATAACCTTTCAGGACAGACAAACAAGGGATACCATGCATGCACACACTGTTTACTTGACACCGATAGTATATACCTGGGAAGCTGCAGGAAGAATGTGTACCTGGGCCATCGTCGATTTCTTCCGACCAACCATCAATGTCGAAAGAAAGGCAAGCATTTCAAATGCGAGGCAGATCACCGGAGGAAGCCCGCCATGTGTACCGGTGATCGCGTACTTGCTATGGTCAATGATTTACATGTAATCTGTGGAAAGGGTCCTGGCGGACTATCTGTTCCGAGTGACGCTGGGGGACACGCACCCATGTGGAAGAAGAAATCTATATTTTGGGACCTACCCTACTGGAAAGACCTAGAGGTCCGCTCTTCGATCGACGTGATGCACGTGACGAAGAACCTTTGCGTGAACCTGCTAGGCTTCTTGGGCGTGTATGGGAAGACAAAAGATACAGCTGAGGCACGGGAGGACCTGCAACGTTTGTACGAAAAAGACGGCATGCCTCCAAAGCAGTATGAAGGTCCTGCCAGCTATGCTCTTACCAAAGAAGAGAAGGAAATCTTCTTTGAATGCCTCCTTAGTATGAAGGTCCCGACTGGCTTCTCATCGAATATAAAAGGAATAATAAATATGTCAGAGAAAAAGTTTCAGAACCTAAAGTC
>NW_021288009.1:9412-10974 GCF_002162155.2 Triticum dicoccoides
CCCTGTCCTGCGCGGCCGCCGCGCCGCCGCCCCTGCCCTGCATTTTTTTTGTATATGTGTATATATGCAATTTTTTGTGTATATGTGTATATATGCGTTTGTATGTGTATATATGTGTATTTTTTTTGTGTATATGTGTATATATGTATGTTTATGTATGTGTATATACTAACAACCTAAATATAATGTTCATAACATTTTTTTGCTTATGTATGTTTTTAATATATGTATTAATTTTTTATTTAGGTTGTTAGTATTAGGTTTTAGGTTAGTGCATTTTAGTTTAGTGTAGAGGAAAAAGTAAAATAAGAAGAGGAAAAAAGAAGAAAAAGGAGAGGAGAAGAAGAAAGGAATAGAGGAGAAGAAGAAAAATTAGAATATTTTCTATTTTTTCTTCTTCTCCTTCTTTTTTTTTCTTCGATCTTCTCCTCTGTCGTCGTCGATATACCCCCCTCGGCCCTCTCGCTCGACCAAAACTCTCGAGGACACCCAAACCCTACAGAAAAAATGATGTTGGTCTATACCCCCTCCCGCTGCGCCCCTACCCGACAAACTCTCTTGAGGCCACCCAAATTTACCAAGTTAAAAGAGCGTTGTCGTCGAGGCCACCCCAAACCCTTGAAGCGTTGTCGTCGGGGCCACCCCAAACCCTTGAAGCATTTTTTTGTTTATATATGTTTTTTAATATATGTATTAATTTTTTATTTAGGTTGTTAGTATTAGGTTTTAGGTTAGTGCATTTTAGTTTAGTGTAGAGGAAAAAGTAAAATAAGAAGAGGAAAAAAGAAGAAAAAGAAGAGGAGAAGAAGAAAGGAATAGAGGAGAAGAAGAAAAAATAGAATATTTTCTATTTTTTCTTCTTCTCCTCTATTCCTTTCTTCTTCTCCTCTTTTTTTCCTTCTTTTTTTTTCTTCGATCTTCTCCTCTGTCGTCGTCGATATAACCCCCTCGGCCCTCTCGCTCGACCAAAACTCTCGAGGACACCCAAACCCTAGAGAAAAATGATGTTGGTCTCTACCCCCTCCCGCTGCGCCCCTACCCGACAAACTCTCTTGAGGCCACCCAAATTTACCAAGTTAAAAGAGCGTTGTCGTCGAGGCCACCCCAAACCCTTGAAGTGTTGTGTCGAGGCCACCCCAAACCCTAGAGAAGTAGCGTCGAGGCCACTAATTAACATGATTCCTTATTGTGATTAGCTAGCTAGTTCTACGTTTGCCACTAATATATATCCATCTGTACCATGCATGTCTGAATAATAATTGACATGTTGTAAATATTTGCAGAAACTATGGAGCACTACCGAGACGAAGCAACAGAAGATATGTTGGGGGAGATAATCGCAGAAGGCACTAATGTCGTTGCGTCATTTTTCATCGACGTCGTTCGTCAGGAAGGACTGGGTGAAGAAGAGGGCTATGTTCATGATGGCTTCGGCCCATTAATGCCGGTACAAGAAGAGGGCTATGTTCATGATGGCTCCGGTGACACAATGGAGGTACAAAAGGAGACCGTGCTGACTGCTCCGGTGACCGAACCGAGTCTGGCCAGGTATATATATATAT
>NW_021288009.1:12589-12882 GCF_002162155.2 Triticum dicoccoides
GGTCAAACTAACGTTTCGTTTAGGTGTGGGTCCGACCCGTCATAATCACGGTCAATAGATAAGCACTCGGCAATTTGGGTTTTTCGAAACAGCTGATCCCTGACTTGGTAGTTATCCAAGAAAAATTAAAAACTGGTAGTTTTTTGGAACCCTAACCTGTAAAATAGTAGCTTTATGTTATTTACTCCCTCATATGAGTTGAGGCTGCTCATAGCATAGCTTTACCCGATGATACTCACCTCATGGGAGTCTAGGTATCTTCAATTCCTAAGCCTGCCCCAGGATGGGATTCG
>NW_021288009.1:13129-20416 GCF_002162155.2 Triticum dicoccoides
GGCTCAGCGCATTTTTGGCCATGTACTGGTTGCCTAATATGCCAATTGAGCAGAGCACCACACGGATGAAAATCCCATAGTAGCAAATTCTCAATCCAGATATGAGGGATTCCTCGTGATAACTACTACCACTAATGGAATGGTCTAAACATGATTAAGGTAGAAGAGACGACCAAATCTAAGGTTGTAGCCTGTAGCGCGCGTGTGGAGACTCCTCGCGCACTTTGCCTTTGGTCGATGATTGGTCAGTGCATGCCCGAGCAAAGGGGAGAGGAGGCCGACGGGAGAGCACACCAGCACCGAGAAGCCCTTGCGGAGGATCGACTTCGTTGACGGGAAGATCCGAAGATGGGCTTCACACCGCAGGCTGACCCGCCACGCTTTGGAACCACGACCTCATCTTCCTCTATCGCCGATTAGGCCAGTGTCGCCGCTGTCCGCTCCTCCCTCTCTCTTATCCCCCCCCCCCCCCTCTCTCTCTCTTCCAAGGCAGGCGCCTTTTCCTGGAGAGAGATGGGATCGGGAACGAGAGCGAGTTGGGAGTTGAGCCAATAGCCAAACTACCACTACTGAAAACCACAAGTGCCAAAATACCACTATGAAAAACCAATGTGCCAGAATAGCACTCCCTTGAAAATTTTCATGCCAAGATACTACTATGAGCTAACTGAGACTAGTAGACGATTAAAAATACTGTTTTGCCCTTTACCGGCGGTCGGGGTCCGTGCGAGGGAGCTCGGTCGGGGAATCGGGGATTGTTGGGGAAGGCCGTGGGCGTCCAACTGTTGGGTGCGGCCATGGTGAGTGATGCAGCAGGTTAGAGGAGATCGTCCATGGTGAGCCGTGCACGCGCCGTTCTCGGCGAACGCCCAGCGCGTGCTGCTGCTGCATCTGCCGGCGCTGGAGCAAGAGGACTACGTCTTTGGCCGGTGGACGCAGGAGGGCAGCGAGTTGGAGCCGTGAAGCACGCGCGAGCAGCTGCGCAGCTGGCGGCTTGGCTGCGCACGGCTCTGCCAGGCATGGCGGCACGCAGGTGCTGCAGAGCGGCGGCTCCATGTCGTTGGGAATGGGAGATACAGCAATAGGGCAGCCGGCTTGCTGCATACAGCAGCCGTGGCTAGACCTCGGGTCTACGAAACAATCTCCAGCCACGCTTGACCAAGGCAGCAGCACACACGCTCAGAGATAGGATGAAGCGTCCTTTTGGCAAGCACTAGTAGAAAAGGGACAATGGTCCAGGCCGGGTCAGCCCATTAGTCCCGGTTTAATTCAGAACCGGGACCAATGGGGGCATTGGACCCAGTTCGTTAGCCCCGGGGGCCGGCCGGGCCATGTGGGTCATTGGTCCCGGTTCGTCTGGACCTTTTGGTCCCGGTTGGTGGGATGAATCGGGACCAATGTGCCTTGCTCATGGCCCATCACCATTGGTCTCGGTTGGTGGCCTGAACCGGGACCGAAGGCTTCCCTTTAGTCCCGGTTCTTGCCACGAACCGGGACCAATTAGAATTAATTGCCTATATATACCCCTCGCCCGCGAGCAGAACACTCTCATTGCTCTGTTTTTCGTGGCCGGCGAGGAGAGAGCTTTGTGGTGCTCTAGCTCACCTCCTATGCACACGAGGTGTTCGATGGAATGCCCAAGCCACACTACTTAAGCTTTCTCCGCTCCAAGCTCGACCTCCAAGCTCCATTTTCCTCAATATTTGTCTAGGTTTAGCGGTCTGTCACGTCCCGTCCCCGTCTTCACCGCCGTCGATCGCCCGCGCCGATCTCGTCGCCGGCACCACCGTGGTGAGCCTCTTGTTCTTATCTTCGTTCTGAAAGGAAAAAAATTCTTACTTGTATGTTTATATAGATACTTGTATAATTTTCTTACTTTTATTATTGCATCTTATATAGTGCTATGGTTTTGGTATCCGCCCCCGTCGGCCCTCGTCCTGTGTATGATTCGGATGTGGTATATATTATCTTTTCATAACTATTGGTTCATCTATTGTTTATGACAATTATGCCGACCAACGTGACATAGATTTTATTTATCTAGGAGGTTGTTGAACCGGAAATTCCAACCGACCCTATTGTCGAGAGGTTAAATTTAGTTGAAGAAGAAAACAATTTCTTGAAGGAAAAAATTAGAAAAATTGAGGAGGAGAAGATGATATTGGAGTTGCATGTTGCGGATGTCGTGGATGATCACAAGATCAAGATGGATGCAATGCGCTTGAAGATTAGAAAGATTAGAAAATATGTCATTCATACCGAGGCTTGGTATCATTATGTCGTTGGATCAGTTGTTACATTGGTTGCGATTATGATCGCATTTGTTTTCGCATTGAAATGTTTTACATAGTTTCAATGTATGGTTTAATTAATTTAGATGCTCTGCAGAGCTTTATGTTGTTAGATGAGAATTATGTATGTACTTTGGTTTTAATATGATGATGAACTTATATTAATTTGGTCACTTAATTATCTATTCATGATGTTCTGTAATGATTTTTGACACACTTAATTATATACTCCGAGTATAATGCACGCAGATGAACCGACAATGGATGTACGGTTCAAGACACACCTCCGAGTACATTAAGGGTGTGCATGAATTTCTCGAAGTGGCTGAGGCAAACAAGCAGAATGGTTTTATGTGTTGTCCATGCCCTATATGTGGGAATACGAAGTCTTACTCTGACCGGAAAATCCTTCACACCCACCTGCTTTACAAGGATTTCATGCCACACTATAATGTTTGGACGAGGCACGGAGAAATAGGGGTTATGATGGAAGACGACGAAGAAGAAAAGTACGATGACAACTATGTGCCCCCTGAATATGGTGATGCTACTGAAGATCAAGAGGAACCAGACGATGTGCATGATGATGCTGCAATAGGCGAAGCTGCTGAAGATCAAGAGGAACCAGCGATGTGCCCGATGATGATGATCTCCGCCGGGTCATTGTCGATGCAAGGACGCAATGCAAAAGTCAAAAGGAGAAGCTGAAGTTCGACCGCATGTTATAGGACCACAAAAAAGGGTTGTACCCCAATTGCGAAGATGGCAACACAAAGCTCGGTACCGTACTGGAATTGCTGTAGTGAAAGACAGAGAATGTTGTGCCTGACAAAGGATTTGAGAAGCTACTGGAAATATTGAAGAAGAAGCTTCCAAAGGATAACGAATTGCCCGACAGTACATACACAACAAAGAAGGTCGTGTGCCCTCTAGGATTGGAGGTGCAGAAGATACATGCATGCCCTAATGACTGCATCCTCTACCGCAGTGCGTACAAGGATCTGAACGCATGCCCGGTATGCGGTGCATTACGGTATAAGATCAGACAAGATGACCCTGGTGATGTTGACGGCGAGCCCCCCAGGAGAGGGTTCCTGCGAAGGTGATGTGGTATGCTCCTATAATACCACGGTTGAAACGTCTGTTCAGAAACGGAGAGCATGCCAAGTTGATGCGATGGCACAGTGAGGACCGTAAGAAAGACGGGAAGTTGAGAGCACCCGCTGACGGGTCGCAGTGGAGAAAAATCGAGAGAAAGTACTGGGATGAGTTTGCAAGTGACCCAAGGAACGTATGGTTTGCTTTAAGTGCGGATGGCATTAATCCTTTCGGGGAGCAGAGCAGCAATCACAGCACCTGGCCCGTGACTCTATGTATGTATAACCTTCCTCCTTGGATGTGCATGAAGCGGAAGTTCATTATGATGCCAGTTCTCATCCAAGGCCCTAAACAACCCGGCAACGACATTGATGTGTACCTAAGGCCATTAGTTGAAGAACTTCTACAGCTGTGGAATGGAAACGGTGTACGTACGTGGGATGAGCACAAACAGGAGGAATTTCACCTAAAGGCGTTGCTGTTCGTGACCATCAACGATTGGTCCGCTCTCAATAACCTTTCAGGACAGACAAACAAGGGATACCATGCATGCACACACTGTTTACTTGACACCGATAGTATATACCTGGGAAGCTGCAGGAAGAATGTGTACCTGGGCCATCGTCGATTTCTTCCGACCAACCATCAATGTCGAAAGAAAGGCAAGCATTTCAAATGCGAGGCAGATCACCGGAGGAAGCCCGCCATGTGTACCGGTGATCGCGTACTTGCTATGGTCAATGATTTACATGTAATCTGTGGAAAGGGTCCTGGCGGACTATCTGTTCCGAGTGACGCTGGGGGACACGCACCCATGTGGAAGAAGAAATCTATATTTTGGGACCTACCCTACTGGAAAGACCTAGAGGTCCGCTCTTCGATCGACGTGATGCACGTGACGAAGAACCTTTGCGTGAACCTGCTAGGCTTCTTGGGCGTGTATGGGAAGACAAAAGATACAGCTGAGGCACGGGAGGACCTGCAACGTTTGTACGAAAAAGACGGCATGCCTCCAAAGCAGTATGAAGGTCCTGCCAGCTATGCTCTTACCAAAGAAGAGAAGGAAATCTTCTTTGAATGCCTCCTTAGTATGAAGGTCCCGACTGGCTTCTCATCGAATATAAAAGGAATAATAAATATGTCAGAGAAAAAGTTTCAGAACCTAAAGTCTCATGACTGCCACGTGATTATGACGCAACTGCTTCCGGTTGCATTGAGGGGGCTTCTACCGAAAAACGTCTGATTAGCCATTGTGAAGCTATGTGCATTCCTCAATGCAATCTCTCAGAAGGTGATCGATCCAGAAATCATACCAAGGCTAAGGAGTGATGTGGTGCAATGTCTTGTCAGTTTTGAGCTAGTGTTCCCACCATCCTTCTTCAATATCATGACGCACGTCCTAGTTCATCTAGTTGACGAGATTGTCATTCTGGGCCCCGTATTTCTACACAATATGTACCCCTTTGAGAGGTTCATGGGAGTCTTAAAGAAATATGTCCGTAACCGCGCTAGGCCAGAAGGAAGCATCTCCATGGGCCATCAAACAGAGGATGTCATCGGGTTTTGTGTTGACTTCATTCCTGGCCTTAAGAAGGTAGGTCTCCCTCAATCGCGGTATGAGGGGAGACTGACTGGAAAAGGCACGCTTGGAAGGGACTTAATAATATGCACGGACGGATATTCTTGGTCTCAAACACGCTACACAGTTCTACAGAACTCTACCTTGGTGACCCCGTATGTCGATGAACACAAGAACAGTCTACGCTCCAAACACCCGGAGCAGTGCGACGACTGGATTACATGTCAACGCATCAGGACTTTCAGCAGTTGGTTGGAAGCACGTCTCAGAGGTGACAACACTGTTTCTGGTGAGCTGTACTTGTTGTCCAGGGGACCAAGATAAATGGGAATACATTTTACACGATTGACCAAGATAAAAAGAGCACCAACCAAAACATTGGTGTCCGCTTTGATGCAAAAACCGAGATGGGAAAGGACAAATATTATGGTTACATAGTGGACATATGGGAACTTGAATACGGACATGATTTTAAGGTCCCTTTGTTTAAGTGCAAATGGGTCAATCTGTCAGGAGGCGGGGTACAGGTAGACCCACAGTACGGAATGACAATAGTGGATCTGAAAAATCTTGGATACACTAACGAACCATTGGTCCTAGCCAATGATGTGGCACAGGTTATCTATGTGAAGGACATGTCTACCAGACCGAAAAAAAAAAGATTAGAAAGTGGATACATCATACGATGAGCCAAAGCGCCACATAGTTCTTTCAGGAAAGAAGGACATCATGGGAATGGAGGGCAAGACAGACATGTCTGAAGATTATGAAAAGTTTCATGAAATTCCTCCCTTCAAAGTCAAGGCTGACCCAGCATCCTGATAAACGATGAAGATTATCCATGATTACGGCGCAATAAGCAAATGACACAAGCGAAGAAAAAGGAAGACTTTCTCCCGCAACTATTATGATGATACCATGCCAACTTTGTAACAGACGAAATTATGATATCATGTCAACTTTCAACTTTCAACTTTTTCAGAGTTCATTTAAAATGTTTTAATGTCTTATGGTTCGGCCCTCGTGATACCATGCCAACTTTCAACTTTCAACTTTTTCAGAGTTCATTTGAAATGCTTTAATGCAGAAAACAAAAGAAAATAAATCATGCAGAAAACAAAACAAAAAAACTGAAAAAAAAATAGCAACAGTAAGTATTTTGTTGTAAGTAGAAACAAAATAAAATAAATAAAACAAAAAGAAAACAAAAAAAGTGTATTCAAATTTGAAAACTAATGGCACTAACAGAAAGTTTATAATTTTTCTAAAATTAAAAGCAAAAAGAATTTAAAAATAAAGCAAAAAAACAAATAAAAATAGCAACAATAAGAATTGTGTTGTAAGTAGAAACAAAATAAAATAAATAAAGCACGAAACAAAACAAAAAAACAAAAAAAATGTTTTCAAATTTGAGAACTAATGGCACTAACAGAAAATTTATAAATTTTCTAAAATTAAAAGCAAAAAGAATTAAAAAATAAAGCAAAAAAACAAAAGAAAATAAATAATGCAGAAAACAAAACAAAAAATCTCGGAAAAAATAAAAATAGCAACAATAAGTATTTTGTTGTAAGTAGAAACAAAATAAAATAAATAAAGCACGAAACAGAACAAAAAAACAAAAAAAGTGTTTTCAAATTTGAGAACTAATGGCACCAACAGAAAGTTTATAACTTTTCTAAAACTAAAAGCAAAAAGAATTAAAAAATAAAGCAAAAAACAAAAGAAAATAAATAATGCAGAAAACAAAACAAAAAATCTGGGGAAAAAATAAAAATAGCAACAATAAGTAAAGAAAAAAAAGTGCCTCCTACTGGGCCCCCACGGCGTGAATACGACTAGAAACCTACCATGGGCCAGGATTCAGGCCCGCAGGTGGCCCAGTAGGCCCATCAGGCAAAGCAGTAGTAAGTAGGCCCGTAAGCCTGTAGTGGAGAGGGGCTCGAGAGGGGTGCAGAAGTGGGGCTTATAAACCACTGGGCGCCCCTCTCAGCTAGCGAGGTGGGACTAAACTTTCGTGCCGCACCGTGCCAGCACACGACCATTGGTCCCGAATGGAGGCACCAACCGGGACTAAAGGGGGGCATTGGTCCCGATTCGTGGCACCAACCGGTACCAATGCCCACCCTTTAGTCCCGGTTGGTGGCACCAACCGGGACCAAAGGCCGCCGCTTCCCGCCCTTTGGGCTGCTGAAAAGAGGCCTTTGGTCCCGGTTGGTGGCACTAACCGGGAATAAAGGGGGCATTGGTCCCGGTTGGTTTCACGAACCGGGACCAATTCTCTTCATATATAACTAGCACTTAGTAGTTTCTCCAAAA
>NW_021288009.1:20546-21138 GCF_002162155.2 Triticum dicoccoides
CCACTGGGCGCCCCTCTCAGCTAGCGAGGTGGGACTAAACTTTCGTGCCGCACCGTGCCAGCACACGACCATTGGTCCCGAATGGAGGCACCAACCGGGACTAAAGGGGGGCATTGGTCCCGATTCGTGGCACCAACCGGTACCAATGCCCACCCTTTAGTCCCGGTTGGTGGCACCAACCGGGAATAAAGGGGGCATTGGTCCCGGTTGGTTTCACGAACCGGGACCAATTCTCTTCATATATAACTAGCACTTAGTAGTTTCTCCAAAATCCATCCCTTTCTTCTCCGCCCGACGCCCGCTGCTCGATCTGCCTCGTTGCCGTCGCCCCCGAGCCGTCAGGCTGCTCCACCTCGTCGTCGTCGCCGCCTCCGACGCCGTCAGGCTGGTCCACTCACCGTCGTCGTCGCCTCTGACGCTGTTAGGCTGCTCAACTTTGTCGTCCCCGCCACCCTCGACGCCATCTGCCCCGACGCCGGCGCCGCTCCCCGCGCCCCGACGCCGCCCGCCGTGCCCCGCCACCCCCTTGTGAGCCCCTGCCTCGCTCCCGCTGCCCCTGCCCTGCGCGGCCGCCGCGTGCCGCCCTGTCCTG
>NW_021288009.1:22159-27169 GCF_002162155.2 Triticum dicoccoides
AGAAAAAATGATGTTGGTCTATACCCCCTCCCGCTGCGCCCCTACCCGACAAACTCTCTTGAGGCCACCCAAATTTACCAAGTTAAAAGAGCGTTGTCGTCGAGGCCACCCCAAACCCTTGAAGCGTTGTCGTCGGGGCCACCCCAAACCCTTGAAGCATTTTTTTGTTTATATATGTTTTTTAATATATGTATTAATTTTTTATTTAGGTTGTTAGTATTAGGTTTTAGGTTAGTGCATTTTAGTTTAGTGTAGAGGAAAAAGTAAAATAAGAAGAGGAAAAAAGAAGAAAAAGAAGAGGAGAAGAAGAAAGGAATAGAGGAGAAGAAGAAAAAATAGAATATTTTCTATTTTTTCTTCTTCTCCTCTATTCCTTTCTTCTTCTCCTCTTTTTTTCCTTCTTTTTTTTCTTCGATCTTCTCCTCTGTCGTCGTCGATATAACCCCCTCGGCCCTCTCGCTCGACCAAAACTCTCGAGGACACCCAAACCCTAGAGAAAAATGATGTTGGTCTCTACCCCCTCCCGCTGCGCCCCTACCCGACAAACTCTCTTGAGGCCACCCAAATTTATCAAGTTAAAAGAGCATTGTCGTCGAGGCCACCCCAAACCCTTGAAGTGTTGTGTCGAGGCCACCCCAAACCCTAGAGAAGTAGCGTCGAGGCCACTAATTAACATGATTCCTTATTGTGATTAGCTAGCTAGTTCTACGTTTGCCACTAATATATATCCATCTGTACCATGCATGTCTGAATAATAATTGACATGTTGTAAATATTTGCAGAAACTATGGAGCACTACCGAGACGAAGCAACAGAAGATATGTTGGGGGAGATAATCGCAGAAGGCACTAATGTCGTTGCGTCATTTTTCATCGACGTCGTTCGTCAGGAAGGACTGGGTGAAGAAGAGGGCTATGTTCATGATGGCTTCGGCCCATTAATGCCGGTACAAGAAGAGGGCTATGTTCATGATGGCTCCGGTGACACAATGGAGGTACAAAAGGAGACCGTGCTGACTGCTCCGGTGACCGAACCGAGTCTGGCCAGGTATATATATATATTAGTTAAGCCCGTGCTGACTAGTTAATTGATGCATCCATTGTTTTGGTATATGTACACATATTAATTACTGTCATCTTTCTTCCTTTTAATTTCTAGCCCTCCGGATCGAGCACAACTTCGGTAAGGAGACGAGGCCCAAAGAAAAAATTGAGCTCGGATGAAAGGTTTGAGATCAGAGAAATCGCGCCCGACGGCGAACCGATTGAACCCATACGGACAAAGAACACATTTTCTTTTCAGTGCGGGGTTCTTGTTAGGGACAAGATCCCGATCGGCATCCATCAATGGTATAAGCCTAAAGACGACCCTGAGGTGTATTATGTCAATGATATGCAGAAAGAAGATCTTTGGACTCAGCTGAAGGCAAATTTCACCCTACCGCCAGAGGAGGATCCGGAGAAGCCAGTTAAAGACCAATTAATCAAGTCTTGTGCTCTTAAGAAGATGGCAACCCTATTCAGGAGGTGGAGGAAAGAGCTGAACAAGTTTGTCGACAAAAAAAAGACACCAAAATTCATCGGCGAATATGAGAAGATCAAAGATCATTGGCCCGCATTTGTGGCCCACAAGACATCGAAAAAGAGTAAGAAGATGTCGGCGACAAACAAGCAAAATGCTGCGAAGAAGAAGCTTCACCATCGCACGGGTTCAGGTGGCTACCTGCAAGCCCGGCCTAAGTGGTCCAAGGCAGAGAATGATCTGCTTGAAAAAGGGATCGAACCAGAGACAATGAGATGGCCAGACCGTTGCCGGACTTGGTTCTTCAGGGCTGGCAGAACCTTGGACCCTGAATTAGGGAGGTGCCGTTGGACGGACGAGCAACTGGAAATACCAGTCAAGAACCTTTGACACTATATCAATGCAACGCAGAAAGGGACGTTCGTACCAGACAGGGAGAAGGACGAGCTCACAATGGCCCTCGGGAATCCTGAGCACCCTGGACGGACACGAGGCACGCCAGGCTCTATTCCGTGGAAGGTTGGTTTTCCGTACGCAGGGGGTTACAAAACCGACGAGAGGAGGAAGAAACTGGAGCAGGGCCAACTGCAGGCGCTGCACGAAAGGGTAATGGGGCTAGAGGAACGAGAAGAGGAAAGAGAAGCAGCAGATCGCAGCAAACGACCTGCCGAAGCTTCCCCCAAAGCTACCCCGCCATCTCAGCGGAGAAGCAGCATGGCTTCCACCGAGCTGCTTCAGCCGGAGCATGTCTTGACGGCTCCTGCCAGCTATCCCGTGGATGCTATCACGGAGTCTCAACATTGCCAAATTATGGCGCGATGGATGAATTTGAAGGTCAAGGTGGTTGTTGGCTCTGTTTATCCTACTGGATCCGGAGCAACTTATCACTGTCGGCCGATTCCAGAAGGATATGCTAAGGTGATGGTGGATGAAATAGCGGAGGGATTTGAGGACCTCCTGCTTGACCACCCTACCGGTGAAGGGGAGACTAGGCTGGGTTCTGCTCTGAAGACTCCATGCCTATGGCGGAAGGAGGTTATCAACCTTCCGAACTGGACGCCTCCGCCTCCTCCTCCTCCTCCGGCGAGTTAGGGCACTCCGCCTCCTCCACCGCCTCCTCCTCGGCGAGTGACGATCAGGGCACGCGTGGCGGCACTCCGCCTCCTTCTCCGGCGCGTGGCGGCACTCCGCCTCCTTCTCCGCCTGCGCCGGCGCTCCCGAGCAGCCAGCAGCCTCCTCCTTCTCCGCCTCGCCAGCAAGGGCGGAAGAGACCCGCCGCCGCCCGGCTGCTCCGGCGCGTCTTACTCCTTCTCCTCCTCCTCGTAAGCAAGCACGAAAGAAGACAGACGCCGCAGCTGCTCCGTCTGCTCCGGCGTCTAGCAGCACAAACAGAGGCGGGAGGCAATACAGATACGGTCCACCTGACGAGCCTCTAGAGAAGTTACCGTACGAGAGGACCGAGGAGGAAAACGATACGATCATGTGGACCCACGTGAAGGAGTTCTTTGAAGGGGTGAAAGCAAAGAGACATCCACCTCCGAAGGAGAAGGTAGATCCGGTGAAAGCAAAGCGCACTCTCGATGCCCTGAGGAAACCAGCAAAGTCTCCGCCGAGAACCAACTATGAGCGCATTACTGAACAGACATATCTCCAAGCGGAGCGGTCGGGAAGTACTGTCAGACATCTAAGGTCAAGAGAACGAGCAGCTGCGAAAAAAATTGACCAGCTCGGCGAACAAGCAAACCAATCGTGCCCCCCGCTCAATGTGTCTAGCAGCAACATCGTCGCTAATGCTCCGGGGAGGGTGGCCGGTTATGGCAATCTTGAAGATTACCTGCCTAACTATAAACTTCCTGATTTCTGGAGGTGGACGAACACAGATACGAGTACGGGAAGCCTCTCATCAAAGATGAAAAATCTCTGACAACAATGATGCGAAGATTCCATAATTGGTGCATGAAAACCTGCAGAGAGTCTGGGGGGGACGAATGCTTTGTATCTAAATATTAAAGAGGAGCACGACCTCGTTGCAACTGATCTGTTAACTGTTCCATTTGATGAGTTCTTCGCGTTCTTCAATCAAAAGGCCCTCGATAAACTAATGGTCTTTTGCTACTGTCTGTAAGTACTATTTCTGTCATTAAGTCTCTATATATAGCTCGGCTCTTTCATTTCATGTATTTATAATTAATTATCCTCAATATATTATGCAGATTGAAGATCGTCGAGTGCAAAAAACAAGAAATTTATGATATTGGGTTCATTAACACAAATATCATAGATGAATTTCTAGTTAAAAAGAACGTCAAAGAGGCCGAGGACAACTTGCTACGATCGTTGATCAAAAATCAAAACAAAGATACCATACTCTTTCCTTACAACGACAAGTGAGTGTTACTGTCGTGTGCATATTCGGTTTCCCTTATTACTCGAGCGAGGTGATAGTAATGTAATTGATGAGTTATGCATGCGTGCGCAGGTACCACTATGTTCTTCTGGAGATTAAGCTTGAGCGGGGACTAGTAACCGTCTTAGACTCGAGACGGAAAGATCCCAAAACCTATGCGGACATGACTGAATTGCTCAACAAGTAAGTTCAATCGATCATTATCGCACCATATCGGCAACTTTTTGTTCATTTCCTGATATCTCAAGTAATAATAATTATTTTCTTTGTCTTGCAGGGTTTGGAACAGTTCACCGCAGAAGCTCCGGGACTGCCGAAGAAGCTGCGATATACATACCCGAAAGTAAGTACTACTGGCTAGCTAGTTGCGCGCATCTCCCGTTGATTCTATAGCTATACTTTCATCAATGTCATTTATAATGCTTCATTATCAGTTTGATTGACCTCTATTTCTCGTAAAGTGCTTGTGGCAGGAACAAGAGAATGATTTCTGTGGATACTACGTGTGCCAGTTCATCCACAATGCGACTTTGAAAAACAAGCGGGGCTACTCTAAAAGACAATATGAAGTGTGTAAGCAATAATATTCATAATTTCATTTTATTACACCATCATTTCTGTTGAGTTTCATTCATATATATGTATTAATTAACCCCCTTCTTCAAATTAGACGTGGCAGATGCGGAATGAACTCCTAGAACCAGATCGCATGAAAGCAATTCAAGAGGAATTGCCGGGATTCTTTCTTGACCACGTCATCAATAAAGCCGGAGAATACCATGTGGAAGTTGATTTCAATTGCTAGGGGATTGTAATTAAGAGATCTTATACATATTGTACATGTATGTAGCCAGTAGCGTCGGATACATGAGACGAAAACTTGTTGTTCGACCAATCTCTCGGAGAAGGAGAGGTCGATCGATCACTTCTCTCGGTATGCATGACGAACTTCTGTACTCAATGGTCCTCTCGATCACTTATGTATATAGTACGTAGCGTCGACCAAGCACGGACATAAGAGAGGACACTTCTTTCTATTAATTAGCTAGCTAACACAATATATGAAACACCTAAATTAACCC
>NW_021288009.1:27606-67601 GCF_002162155.2 Triticum dicoccoides
AAAAAAAAACCCAGCCACAGTAATGCTGACGCGTGGATGTCTTTTGGTCCCGGTTGGTGCCACCAACCGGGACCAAAGGCCCCCTGACTAGGCTCGGCGCACAGGGCCACGTGGAGGCACATTGGTCCCGGTTCGTGTTTGAACCGGGACTAATGGGTGGAGGTATTAGTAACGACCCATTAGTCCCGGTTCATGAACCGGGACTAAAGGCCCACAAGAACCGGGACTATTATGTGTTTTTCTACTAATGAAGGTAGAAAAGTGACAGCTCCATCCACCGTTGACTAACAGAATCTGTTTGACAATAGACGGTAGTGCTATTTGTGTATGATGAAGAACCTGAACTTGAGTGCTATTTTGGCACTTCAGTTTTTTATAGTGGTATTTTGGCACTTGTGGTTTCCACTAGTGGTATTCTGGCTATTCTCTCTTGGGAGTTGGGGAAGGCGGAGACGTGAGTGCGTGTTAGCGACAGCTTTTTCTCTCTGTGCGGGGATGGGAAGAAGTGTGGGCTGGTTTCGGGGCCACGTCCTATGCGGGGTGGGCTGCTCTTTTTTGTGCGCAAGTGGAAGGCCCTACCGATCGTAAGTGGAAGTACGAGGTTGAACCATCATGACATTCTTCTTTAATAGTAGAGATTTAGGTATATAAGATATGAGATTCCTGATGGCGGTTTAAATATCAACCCGAATATCATTTGTTGTTAGAAATTATTTATGACACCAAATTTTCTTATCATTGTATACTTTATTTTTGTAACCTAATATGTTTTGGTCTTGTTACTACACTGGTCTGTAGTTTTCAAGCAAAATATCCAAATGCCCTGCGTATAACCCGCCTACAAGGGGCACGTATATATCTTCTTCATGCGAGATCAACCGTAGCCTCGACACAAGCTATGCGCTAGTGGGCCGGCCAAACACACCATCCTTCATTCCTTAGTTAGTTATGTTCTTTCTTCCTTTTTGTTTATTTATATATTTATATTTAAAATATAAATATTACAATTACGATGAACATGTTCACCATGCACTGAAATAATGTTCATGCAGTGTAAAATTTTGTTCATGCAATTTTTAAAGAATGCTTGTACTATTCAAAAGGATGTGGGTCCATCTAAAAAATGTTCACACGTTTTGAATTTTGTGAATTTTCATTTTTTTAAGTTCACCACACATTTAAAAATACTCATGCAATGTAAAAGAATTGTTCGCACATTCTTTTTCAAATGTTCATACCATTTAAAATATATTCTTGCCATTAATTTTTTTCACATGTTTCAAATTTGTTCAATATTTTTTAAATAAAATCATGAAAATGTATCACCTGTGTAAAAAATGGCTGTACGGTTTGAAAAATTGTTCGTGGCTTTAAAAATGTTCGCTCATTTAAAAATATGTTTTGTGGCATTTTTTAAAATATGTTAATGAAAACTTAAAAAATATTAATGCAATTATACCAAATAATCTACGTGTGTTTACAAAATGTTCACTGTGTATTAAATTTGATTAATGTACAATATGTATTCTGGTAAAAGTTCAGTATTTATTTATAAAATATTCAACTTATATCTGAAAAATATTCGACCTATCTGTAAGAAAAGTGTTCAACATTTATTAAACAAAGTCAACTTTTATTTTGAAAAATGAAAAGAAAACTAAAAAAAGATATCCGGTTACAAAAGGTAAAAGAAAAGTCGATAAAATATATATTATTAAAAAAAAATTTGATTATATCCAACATGATTATTACTAGATTTTCATTGATTTTAGTTGCATAATAATCCAACCTAAAAATTTCCATATCTGAAATCGTGAAACAAATTATTCAAAAAGTTAAGAGTGACCAAGTGTGTCAAGGGGTACCTAATTTCTTCATATAAGTTCAAAGTTAAGTCACAAATCGTTGCCTAAAGCGACGAGGGACTTCTATGAGGTGGATACTCTTACACATATATTTCGATTTGGGCTTGAATTCACGTGTGGCAAAAACATTCCAACAAACATGCTATCTTTTCGGCTTGTACTGGATTCTCCTACTTGTAGACTTTCTTCGTTTGACACAAGTGTAAAATTAAATGCCTTCGGTTCAAATAAACGAATAACTAAATCAACAACGGGAATTCTTACCTTGGAGCATGGAATTTTGAGCTAGCTTTTGAGGCTACAAACAGTTCATTTACAATGCTCAGCCTAGACATCGACCGCAATTCATCAATACGTATCACAAACATCAACCGAAAATATGAACTTATTTGAACCTTTTGTACTCACAAGTAAAGGGGACTACCATTTCGAGGTGTGGAGCTCCCAACTGTCTGTGAGAGCAAAAGGGGGCAAAAGGTCAACGGCATTTTTGGAGACTAGGACTCTCGAACAAGTTGTCATGAAACAACACTAGAAATAGAGGCAATTGTACTTTTGGACAGCTTAAAGCAGGTAATTTCTTTTTGCCAGAAGGGCAAATGTACGAAACATGCAGCACACAAAAGGTTTGGGTCACGCCAAACATGAAACACTAGATCATCGTCACCAGCTCCACACACACGAACAATCATGCGTAGGCGGCCGGCACGAGCCGCGGCGTAACGGCCATGTCCACCTTCTCCTCGCCGTCCGGCAGCCGCCACTCGAACGAGTGCACCAGCATTCCGAGGAAGTACTGCACAAACACCATTCCAGCCAGCTTCCCGGCGCATATCCTCCTGCCGGCGCCGAACGGGATTAGCTCGAAGTTGTTACCCATCGGGTCGATCTTGGCCGCCGGCCCGGACAGGAACCGCTCCGGCCGGAACTCCAGCGGGTCCTCCCACGCCGCCGGGTCGCGGCCGATGGCCCAGATGTTGATGAGGAGCCGCGTGTTGGCGGGGACGTGGTGGCCGTCCACCTCGCACTCCTCGAAGGAGAAGTGCGGCAGGCTGAGCGGCGTGGACGGGTGGAGCCGCATGGCCTCCTTGCATATGGCCTGCAGGTAAGGGAGGTTGGCGATGTCGGATTCCTCGAGGCGGCGGTCACGGCCGACGACGCGGGCCATCTCCTCCTGGGCGCTCGCCATGATAGATGGGTTGTTCATCATCTCCGCCATTGCCCACTCCACAATGGACGATGTGTCCGTGCCGGCCGTGAACATGTCCTGCATGCATGCATACACGGGTTTAAATTTCCAAGTTCTACTATGTTTTTTCTGCATTTGTTCTTCTAGTTGCGTGCATGCCTATATGCACGTGTTCACGAGGATTATCCATCAAATCCAACGCATGTAGTCACCTTTAATTCAATTGCTCGGACTCGTGCCTCGAAGTGCATGCATATCATTTTCTCCTTCTGTACTATGTATAACAACCTTACATGCATATCATATTTGTTTCCACCCCTTGTGGGAGATGCCGAGATGGCTATGTAATGTAAGTTATGAAATGACACGGTCCTGCCCACTGCATGCACCCACTAGGCCACTAGCCCACCACTCTCAACTTAGTACATTTCTATCTCACAAATGTCTCCTATTTTTTTCTGTACACAATATGGGTGGCTAATAATGTTTTAAAGTATTGGCAGTGTGCATCACAATGATGCAAAGGCCGGGAGTTATCCTCTGTTTCTAAGAAAAATGTTTTGAAGAACAAGTTTGATTTATATTCTGTTTGTACAGATGTGTTTATTCTAAAGGAGAAATTTAAAACAAGAGTAATATTTCATATATTATTCAAAATGATTTTCTTATAACAAAAGTACAATAAAAAATGCTAGTAACATTTTTGTTTAACATTCTCAAGGTTCACTCTCTTCCGGAGTTCACCAGAATGTTTCATTGTGTTTTAGTGCACTTTGTTGTTCAAACAGAATATTTATCCGGGAGTTATTCCACCATATCCCACCATTCCTGAATATAAGGTGCAGACGCTTTTCGAGATTTAACTTTGACCATCAATTAGACCAATAATACATAAATCATGTTACAAAAAAAACACCATTGTAAACTTCTTTTGAATATGAATTCAATGGTATAATTTGCATGCCACATTACCCACATTTCATTGGTTAGATTTATGGTCATACTTAAATCTTGAAAAGCGTGCACACCTTATGTTCGAGAACAAAGGAAATATATGGTTGTTGCAAGTTTAAGACCAAAAAAAAAATCCATGTACTATATATCATGGTTTTGGGTACCGCCCGAGAAAAACGGATACCGGGCGGTTACCGCGTTTCTCGCCGCCCCACGAGAAATACCTATCCCCAGCAAAAAATACCGAAATTTTTGAATAATTTGAATTTGAACGCTACAGGTCTAATAAATAAGCTTTGGTTCTCATTTGAGACAACGCCTTCACTTTGGCGTAGTGGTAACCATCTGTTATGCGCCTCTAGAGGTAGCTGGTTCGAGTCCTCCTCCCGGAGTTTTTTTTGTTCTTTTTGTTATTTTTCAGAATAGGCAGTAAAAAAAATGACACTCCAGAGATTCGAACGCACGACGTCAACACCGCTAACGGCGCGCATAGTTCAGGTACCACTGAGCTAGTACCTCTTTTCTGACTCACATTAGTTCAAGATATTATTATATCTAAGTAAAAATTGTTTGAATTCAAAATTCAATTGTAAATTTCGTCCGAAATTTTTTCGGTATTTCTCGGTAACCGTGGTTACCGGGAATATCGCCCACCCACGAGGAAATTTGCCTATTTGGGATCCAAAACCTTGCTATATATGCTATTTGAGAGGTATAGGAGGAGAGAGGTGACGGGAATCTTGGGAAAAAAAGTTGTCATGCATAGGGGGAAAGGTTGGCACTATTTTGATGAATATGCATCGGCAAAATATGCATACATGTGAATACGCCAGTGAGGGTACAAATCTCCAACTCAATGAATGGCTGATGCATGCATGAGATATCCCACGTATGGTAGAATTACATTTCTCGTTTGTGTTCTGGTATGAAGTATTACCTCCGTCCGGGTTCATTGGGACCATTTGTATTTTGGGTCAAATTTTGAACATTTAGAAAACTAACAAGAGATAAATTATATGATAGAAAAAGTATATTGTTGGGTTTCTATTTGAAAGGGGCTTTCTGCAGTATAATTTTTGTGACATATAGTTTATGTTTTTATTAATTAAATTTACGATCAAACTTTAGCCCGTAATAAAAGGGGGCCTATAAACCCGGACAGAGGTAGTAGTACTAAAATGGCAATAAGTAGTAATCATTTACGGAAAAAGCGTGCATTGACTCGGGTGGCAAATTTGGTCTTACAACTGGTGCATAGGATGGAGTACTAATTAAACACAAACATAATCATCAACTCTGATTATCACATGACCTGAAGGCACTCCTAATGCCTCATATTTTAAAATATCTTATACTATAATAAATATGTGTTTGAACTTTTGATGCAACTTTTGCAATGTGTTGTATCTTAACGGAATAGCTTCACACACGATATCTGATGGACGACTTGTGGACGATAGTAGGATCTTACGTCCCGTAATCATGCAGGGATTTAATCTAACGGTGATTACCTACCGTCGTGCATGCATCGGCTGCAATATCGTCGGCTGCGTAGCACTGCTCGTATCTTAATGTTGTATCTAAAAGTACTCTGATTTAATGTGTTTTGTAAGACAAAAAGTTGTTGCTATCTTGGTTCAATGCTAAGATCTATATCTAGAGTATATATACAATAAAAACTATATTTTCTCATTTGATAAGCCGCGACATCAGATTTTTACCTAGATGGCAAGTTTTTTATACAGTACACCGTGAAGTACTGGACTGACTGGAGTGCACCTGGCAATCTGATCAGTTTGGTGCACTCAATTATACCATCACCACTGGTCAGTTGAGAATGACTTGTCGCCTTAACGTGCATGTTTGGTGTTAACTGCTAAGTAGTAGACCATAATCAAACATATCGTTATGCCCACATGGTTTCAATAGGAATCAAAGCAAAGGCAAAGCTACACTGCACCAACCGAGTACTAGAGAAATCGTTGTCACGTTCACTGTTCTCTTCCCAACCCAAAGGACTAAAATCAGTTTTGTTTACATGGAATGGAAAGGGTGAGTAATTGCTATCGATGGATCATGTGTGGACTGGAGACCGAGTTGGACAGACATGTAACCTTGCCTTTTTTTTCTTTCTTTCTGGGCAATGCTCTGCGCAGGTCGACCGGGGCGAGCACTTTGCCAGTCACCACGCAACCATCAGAAATGTAAACATGCCACAGATGAGGATATACTCCCTCCGTTCCTAAATATAAGTCTTCTTAGAGATTCCACTATGGACTACATACAGAGCAAAATGAGTGAATCTACACTCTAAAATATGTCTATATACATCCGTATGTAGTTTGTAGTGGAATCATGCCATGCCATGCATGCATGATTCCCTTGATTTAGGTTAGTAGGTGCAAAGTTTAAGGAATCATGCCATGCCATGGGATGGGTGTACGTACTGAAATTATTGCGTGGTATGCAACAAGAGCAGGAGTTTGCATCATGCTAGTACGACTACGGACACTCACACTAGCTAGATGTGGACCTTGGCTTGACTGGTTTTGAACCTACTACCTATATATACTCATCATCACGGACATGGCAGCGACGCCACTACCCTGCAGTAGCCGTCAACATTTGCCTCCATCTCTTTCCAACCACTCCACTAGCTAGGTTACGACCGACAATTATATTGCACCACCACCAGAACTGCTTCACTCGATCGAGTGCATTTGCTAATGGTGGTTCCCATGTCGATCGATCGTGCATACGTACGTACAGACGATGCGCATCCATCTCGATCAGTCATCATTTCAAGATAAGGGAGAAACTAATGGCGATGGTCTTGATGTCACGGTAATTAATCAGAAAGAAATGACGGAGAAAACAAACAGGATGGAATAGTGTGGGGATAGAGGTAGACGCTTACGAAGATGAGGCCCTTGATGTTGACCTCGGTGATGGTCTCGCCGTCCTCGCCGCTGCCGGCGCGGAGCCTGTCCACGAAGTCGAGGCGGCCCTCGCGGGCGCGCTCCTCGGCCGTCGCGGCGTGCTCGGCCAGCAGCTTGGTGATGAGCCCGTCGAACTGGCGGTGCACCCGGCGCAGCCTGGCCTGCACCCCCTGCAGGTCCAGCCACGACAGCGCCAGCACGAAGTCGCTGATGTTGAACAGCCCCGCGCCGGTCAGCAGCGACACGATCATCTCCTTGTAGCTGTTCGACTCGTCGCCCTGCGCGTCGAACACCGCCTGCTCACCGTGATCTGCCCCACGATGTTGGCCAGCGCGCACACCAGCACCTCCGGCACCACCACGGGTCGCCCGGCCTCAGCGGCCTGCGCCATGCCGCGCAGGGCGCGCCCCAAGCAGGTGCAGCTCGCCAGCTTCCGCATCAGCTTCCACTTGGGCCCGTAGTCGGCGAGCACCATGTTCGCAGTTCACCCGGCCGACGGCGACGACGCCACCACCACGCCGCAGGTGCCCATCCGCAGGTACATGACGGGGCCGTACTTGCGCGCTAGGGCGGCGAGGCCGGTGTGCGGGGCCGGGCAGACGAAAGGCAAAGTAAATTGCATAAAACCATCACTTTGAGGGTTAGATTTGTGAAAAATGCTAGGATATAGGTTTTTTTTTACAGAAAACACCACATCTTGCATAATTGTTTTTGTAAAAATCACTGATTGACGAATTTGGCTCGGTTAAGCGCGTTTATGACAGATGAAGCCTTTTTTTTTGCCTATGTGGCGTAACATTTCGTGCCATGTCAATCTTAATATAATTTTACAAAGTAGTCCATAGATTTTACACAGACACCCCTAAACCTAAATGAAGAAAAAAGGCAATCAGCCCCGTGCATCCTCTCCACTGGTTGGAGCGGTCAACGCAGCCGGCGTCGGGCGCCTCCTCACGCAAGAGGCCAAATCATGGGGAGGGGGCGGCATCCCACGTTGGATCCGGCAGCCGGCGTTGGGTGGCTCCTCGTGCTGGAGGCCAAATTGGGGTCGCGACGTGAAATCCCTCACCGGATTCGACAGCTCGAGCGGGGCGTTTCCTTGCACGGGAAGCGAAATCGGGGCAGCGCCGCGACATCCCTCGCCAGATCCGGACGAGGTGCTTGCCCTGGGGTCAAATCGGGTCGTCAGCGCGACATCCCTCGTCGGAGATGGTGGTGCCTGGAGCACGTGCGCGCACCGGTGTTGGCGGCTCACCTGGTGGTGCGCGGCGCGTGTGGTGCATCGAGGGCACCACCACCGTGTTGGAGTGGAGCGGGGAGCGCTGGGGCAATACCTGGCCATGGGAAGCCCGGCCCGGCCCAGCCGGCCTGGCCTGAAAAAGCCCGACCCGACCCGGCCTGACGCTGCCTCTGGGCCGGGCTTAGGCCTAGATTTTGAGCCCGAAGGCTGGGCCGGGTCGGGCCCGGGCCCGTCGTTTTTGCGTTTTTCTGACGGTCAGGCCGGGCCGACCCGGAGCCCGACGGGCTTTTAGGTGTTCGGTCCAGGCTCAGGCCCAGAAAATAGGCCCGATGGCCGGGCTGGGCCCGGGCATGGGTTTTTTGCATCGGGGTTGGCTAGGCCCGGCCCAAAGCCCGGCCGGCCCGGGGTATGGCCAGGTATAGCTGGGGCTGGCTCGAGGTGGGCCCTTACCCGCCGGGTCTTGAGGCCGGCACAACGTGCGCAGTCGAGCGGCGACAGCGCCGGGCACGTGGTGGTGACCGGTGCCATCGAGTTCGAGGAACGCTACAGAGGGCATGCGTTGTGGGTGTTCGACTTCAAGTCCAAGAACTGGACTGTGGTGCACCCTCCTCCGTAGTTCGCCGGCTTCGGCTGATCCGGCGAGCTACTACTTGCGGCAGCGTGTGATAACCGACAAGTGTAGGGGATCAGTTGTAGCCTCTTTCGATAAGTAAGAGTGTCAAACCCAACGAGGAGCTAAAGGTAGAACAAATATTCCCTCAAGTTCTATCGACCACCGATACAACTCTACGCACGCTTAGCGTTCGCTTTACCTAGAACAAGTATGAAACTAGAAGTAATTTGTAGGTGTTGTTGAATAGTTTTGCAAGATAATAAATAGTACGTAAATATAAACTAGGGGCTGTTTAGATAAAGAAGCAATAAAGTAAATATAGCGAGTGTGAAAAAGTGGTGGAAGAAGTTGTGGAATTGTTCCTAAGCAATTGACTACGTTACTAGACCGATAGCAAGTTTTATGTTGGAGAGGCATAAGCTAACATACTTTCTCTTCTTGGATCATATACACTTATGATTGGAACTCTAGCAAGCATCCACAACTACTAAAGATCATTAAGGTAAAACCTAACCATAGCATTAACACATCAAGTCTCCTTTATCCCATACGCCACAACCCCCTTACTCGGGTTTATGCTTCTTTCACTCAAGCAACCCACTATAAGTGAATCATGAACGTATTGCAACACCCTACAGCGGGAATCCCTCACGCTTGCGCGACACGGAGGGCACAATAGGGCAGCAACATAACCACACGCAAATTAAATCAATCATAGAAATTCATCAATCACCGATAGGACAACGAAAATCTACTCAGACATCATAGGATGGCAACACATCATTGGATAATAATATGAAGCATAAAGCACCATGTTCAAGTAGAGGGTACAACGGGTTGCGGGAGAGTGGACCGCTGAATATAGATGGGGGAAGGTGATGGAGATGTTGGTGAAGATGGCGGAGGTGTTGGTGTAGATCGCGGTGATGATGATGGCCCCCAGCAGCGTTCCGGTGCCACCGGAAGCGAGGGGGAGAGAGCCCCCCTTCTTCTTCTTCCTTGACCTCCTCCCTAGATGGGAGAAGGGTTTTCCCTCTGGTCCTTGGCTCCCATGGCGTGGGAGGGGCGAGAGCCCCTCCGAAATTGGATCTATCTCTCTGTCTCTCTCTGTTTCTGTGCTCCCAGATTCTGCCCTTTCACCGTTTCTTTTATATTCGGAGATCCGTAACTCCGATTGGGTTGAAACTTTCGCCCAGATTTTTCTCCTAAAATTAGCTTTATTGTGGCAAAAGAATAACAACAACCGCCTTACGATGGGCCCACGATGGTCAGGGGCGCGCCCAGGGGAGCAGGCGCGCCCCCTGCCTCGTGGCCACCTAGGGCACCGTCTCGCGTTGATTCTTCCTCCCATATTTCCCAAATATTCCAAAAATATTCTCTGTCCGTTTTTATCCGTTTGGAATCCGTTTGATATGGGGTTTCTGCGAAACATAAAACATGCAACAAACAGGAACTGGCACTGGGCACTGGATCAATATGTTAGTCCCAAAAATAGTATAAAAAGTTGCCAAAAGTATATGGAAGTTGTAGAATATTGGCATGGAACAATCAAAAATTATAGATGCGACGGAGACGTATCAGCGTGCGGGATCCTCTCCTCGGGCGGCTGCGGGAGCAAGGCTGACAAAGCCCAGGGAGATGGGGAAGGGCCTGGGGGGTACGAGGAAAGAATGTTGGGGGTGTTTCTGCTTTTTGACCCATCTAGTGCTCTTTTTGGCAAAACGGTATGCCACGTCAGCGAAAAACGGACCCCATCTGTCATAAATGCACTTAACCGAGCCTCCACCGATCAGTGGTTTTTGCAAAACAATTACACAAGATGTGATGTTTTCTGCAAAGAAACTGTATCCTAATATTTTTCGTAAACCTAACCTTAAAAGTGGTGGTTTTATGCAATTTACTTCTAACGGTGTTGCACCGAGAATCGAGACGCCAAGAGGCCCCGGCGGTAGCCGGGAGCTGCGGTGGTTCAGGGAGCGGTATAGCGCTAGGTGGAGCGGGAGGCACAGGAGGATGCAGGAGAGCACAAAGGGGTCGGTGCACAGAGCGGCGAGCTGCATGGCGGCGGCGCGCGCTGCAGCTGTGCAAACTGAGATGAAGTCGTGGACTCCTCAATCAGTGGCGGAGCCAGGGGAACCAGCAGGGGCCCTGCCCCCCCCCCCCCTAACAATACTGATTTGAGTCTAGTATTAGTGTAAACTTTGATGTTTTGCTGCTAAAATGATGTATTTTCATGAACTGGCTCTCTTTAACAAGACATAACAGTACTTGGCCCTCCTCATTCGAATTTCCTGGCTCCGCCACTGTCCTCAATGGCAGCAGTATTAGGCCGCACTAGCTTTAGGAAAGCAAGGTGATAAGCTCCATCGTGTAAAGCTTTTGGCATGGTGTTATTGTTATGGTAGACGATTGACGACGCGTTGTGGTTTTGGTGTGTCGGGCGGGCAGTACATGTTGACTGCTGAGGAGAATGCTATCATCACCTTGCCTTGCACTGCATTGGTAGTGCGGCGTGCACCTTGAGCCAGGGGAGTAGGTGAAGGAGAGTGACGGAGAATCCTCCAGCAGACCACATTGCACAGAAGGACTACGACAGATCAATGATGCATCCATGGCGACGGTGTCCTTGTCATGGACAGAGCTTCAGTGACGTAACTGGAGGTGCAGTTGGGTCACTGATGTCAGTGACCCAACTACACCTCCAGTTACGTCACTGAAGCAGCGTCCCTTTGTCATGGTTCGGTATCGCTCATTGGGAAAAGTTATGACATTGTTGGGTCTAGAACACACAAAAAAAGAAAAATAGGATGATGTGGCATATACTTTGCCGAGCGTCGAGAAACGACTCTCGGTAATATCGGAAGTAACTGACGGAGCCGTCAAGTGCGAACGGACATGCTACGTGGCTCCTCTTTGCCGTGTGCGGCTCTCGGCTTCTGTGTCGTTTGCCGTTCGGTGCTTGTTCGCCATGAGCCAGTGACGGCAAAGTAAGCAGTTGCCGTGAGGCCAGGTTTGCCGAGTGCTGCTCTCGGTGTTGTTTAGTTTGCCGAGTGCCTGTGTTTTGGCTCTCGGCGAAGACGCCAACACCCAGCGTATACGAAAATTCCAGTGGTGCGTCCGACTCGGACAAGCATATATACATGAGCCGGTGGCCGTTCACTTGTCTCATCATGCAATTTTTCTGAGGGAAGACCATCATGACTAGAGTTATGGAAAGGCCGTCCACTGGGGGTTAGCCCCTCCCAGCAAATGTTTCTGGTTCATTCTTTTGACCATAGGCATTTTCATTGCCCAATCACCAATGGGACCAAACTGTATATGACAAAAAATGCATATTAAGTTTGTTAGAATATGATATACACAGGTTTGTGCATAGTTTAATTCGTACGGGTAAAAATCCTTGGAAAAAAATCATTGATTAGCCATGGATAATGCGATATACCAATACACAATGCAATTTGACATGGTAAACTAACACAAGTCCAAAATCATTACAAATCATAAAAAATAAAAAAATAGTTTAAACACAAAAAATGGAGATTATCTAAATAAATGAAATGGCCATGTTCGAAAGGACAAAAAAATGCCATGCTACAAAAAATAAAAGTTCCACACTCTGCCTACTAAAAATGCCATGGTCTAAGTACTAAAAAATGGGATATTCTAGAGAAATAAAATGCCATGCTACCTAAATTGGATATGCAATGTATACTTAAACTAAAAATGCTATGGCAGCTACAAAATTACCATATTTTAATTAATAATATTGTGATGCTCTAAAGAATATAAATGTTGTGCTACCTAAAACTGAAATTGCCATGGTCTAATTACTAAAAAAAATTACGTCCGAAAGACATAAAATGCCATGCTACCTAAAATGAATATGTGTTGGCATACTTAAACTAAAAATGCCATGGTAGCTAAACTATTACCATAGTCTAATTAATAATATTTCCAATGCTCTAAAGAATATAAATGCCATGCTACCAAAAACTGAAACTCACATGGTCTGCTTAATAAGTATGTCATGGTCTAATTACTAAAAATATGTGATGTTCTAAAGAAATAAAATGTCCTGCTACCTAAATTGAATATGCCATGGTATACTTGAACCAAAAATGGCACGGTAGCGAAAAAATTACCATGTTCTTAATTAATAATATTGCCATGCTCTAAAGCATATAAAGAAACTGCCATGCATGGTCTACTTAACGAAAATGCCATGGTCGAATTACTAAAGTTGCCAAGGTCCCTATAGAAGAAATTGCACATGGCAAGATTAGGAAAAAATACCCTAAAAGTTCCATGCTCTAAGGAAATAAAATGTCATGCTACCCAAATTGAACATGTCATGGTGTACTTCAACTAAAAATGCCATGGTAGCTAAAATATTACCATAGTCTAATTAATAAATATTGCCATGCTCTAAAGAATATAGATGCCATGCTACCTAAATTTGAAATTTGACATGGTCTACTTAATGAAAATGCCATGATCTAATTACTAATGTTGACGAGGTCTCTTTAACAAAAATTGCACATGGCAAGTAGGGGTGGGCATAAAAACCGCCAAACCGAAAACCGAACCGATGCCGAAACTGAATAAACCAAAGTTTTGATTTTGACGACTGGCACTGAAAAATTCAGTTTCTAGTCCACTAGCCGAACAAAATTCGGTTGGTTTGGTTTTCATCTCGGTTAACCGAATAAAAACCAGAAAACGAGACTCGGCGTTAAATAACCAAAGGTCTCAGGGAGTCACGCGCCCACGTACGCCCACCAAAGCGCATCGTGCACATTCACTCCCTCTCACGTAACGTGGGTCTTAAATGAGCAAAGTGCATGCAAGCATGGCAGGCCCAGCTCAAGTTGGAATTTTTGTGAAGGGTGTGCCCGCGCGTGCGACTGGTTTAGTCCCACCTCGCCCAACTGAGGAGTTGAGGCAGATTTTTTGTCTACATAAGAGGGGCCGCAGCTTCATTCCAAGTGCAAATAGTTAAAGCGTGGTGCTTCGATATAAAACAGAAAACTGTACCGATTTTTTGGTTAACCGAATTTTCGGTTAGCTCTTTTTAGCTACCAATTTCGTTTCTAGTTTTCCGAACCAAATTTAGAAGAAAATCGATTGTTAGAAACCAAAATTTCAGTTTATACAGAACGCCCACCCCTATTAGCACAATTAGGAAAAAATTACTCTAAAAAGCCATGTTGAATAACAACAACAACAACAATAATAATAATAATAATAAAAGTTATGAATTTGCATGTCACAAAAATAGGAAAACACATTTTCTTAAAAGCAATAAAACAAACCATGGCATTTTCTTATTGATAAAATTAAATAAAAATGCCATGAAAATGTGTTGTATGTTGCATGGCATTTTTATTGGCTAAACATGACATTTTTTTTAAATGCCATGTTAAGCTAAATAAATGTGGCATGCAACATACAATGAAAGTACGTGTAGTCTTACCAAATTGCCATTGTGTAATATATTGAAAAAAAATAAGAAGATCGGGAAAAACATTTGCTTTGCAATGCTCATTGGAAAAAAATGCCATGTTAAGTTCAATAAATGTGCCATGCAACATATAACGAATGTGTCGTGGTGTAGTCTTACCCAATTGCCATTGTGCAATATATTAAACAAAGTTCAGGAAACATTTGATTTGCCTTGCTCATTGGGAAAAAAAATGCGATGACGAGTTATGAACCTCACAAAGAAAAATTGCCAAGGTCCATGGTATTTTCGTTTATTGATTAGGCCATAGGTAGTTTCAATATAAGGTTCCATTCCCATGATAGTTTCGTTTCTTGGAATTCCATAAATAACCTTGATTTTTATTTTTTTAGGATATCACAAAATGTTCACAAATTTCAAAAACTAGTCACATTTTGTCAAAATTTACTAGAAATTGATAAACTTTTCTCCACATCCATGAGCTGATTTCCAGATTTGCAAACTTTTCAAATTTGTGAACTTGTTTCAAAATTCTTTGTGTCTTCTTCAAATTTATGAACTTTTCCAAACTCAGGAATAAAAATTGAAAGTGATGCACATATTTTGAAAATTCGAGTATCTTTTTAATACAAGAACAATTTTTTAAATGTGATAAATATTAATACATGATGAACATTTTAAAAAAATTGAACGTTTTCATAATATAGATGATTTTTTTAATAATAGACCTTACGATATCTAAAAAAATTATAATACATGATGATCATATCAATATACATATTTAGCATTTTTATATTATAGGATTAACATTTTTAAAATTAAGGATGAATATTCTGAGAATACGTATTCATCATTTTTTAATATGTGATAAATATTTTTATAATACATTATATTGTTCTTGAAATACATATAGAACATTTTTATACATGTATGATGAACATTTTTGGAGAACATAAAACATATCCTATAAAAAATTAAAACAAAAGAAATGAACATTTAAAAAATTATTTATTTTTTGAAAGAAAAAGAGAATAAAAGAAAATGAAGAATGAAAAAGTGAAACAGAAACAGTGGAAGAAAAAAATGAAAAAAGAAAAATGTCGAACTGGAACAGTTCGCCAGCCCACCGAGAGGGACCATCTGAAAGAACATGCGATGCCCCCATGTTTGGTTTTGATAATTGATAACAATCTCTATGGACTAATGGTTGCCTTGAGTTATATTTAAAGGTTTTGTCCATAGGCTTTTCTTGAAGTCCATGTGTTGGTTTCAAGTAGTTTATGAGTTGACCAAGGTGCTATTAAGGAATTATCCAAAGATTGGTCATGTGAGTGTTGAGCTTATTGCAAGCATGTCTTGAAGAAGAAGATTATGTGATCATTCATGTTTACCTTCAAGACATCATCCAAATGAAGAGAGTTGGAAAGATTCAAGGTTGATCTAGCCTAAGTACAGAGAGTGATTCAAGTTGATCAACACACAAAGCGCACAAGTTGTACCGAGAAGGACCAAGTGTTCCCATGGTATGGTAAGCATTGTCCATTACGCTTTGTGTACTAACCCATGGTCTATGTGTGAGTTCTTTGTGGGGTTAGGTATGTTTCCATGGTCTTGCGTCAAGAGGAAGATCCCATACAACCCATGGAGGATGACATCAAGTGGTGATCATCATCAAGTTTGCTGTGTGCAAGTTCAAGTGGAGCAACACGAAGAGTGGCTCACCCATAATGGAGTATGGGGGAGCAATCAAGTTTGAATCTTGCCATCCATTGTGGTGTCAATGGACTTGTGAAGATGTGCCAAAGAGTCGCTCACCCATAGTGGACTATGGGGGAGCAATCATCTAGTCTTCATCGAGCCAACGCAATCAAGAAAGGTGGTCCAACTTGAGGGAGTCAAGATCGTCTTCATCTAGCTCAAGTGGACCATGTGCAAGGCAAAGGTTTGCCCTTGATAGGTTTTCAATTTTACCGGTCTCGTGGTGGTAGTTGGGAGACCGGGTTATAGGATCGTTTGCCGTACTATCAAGGGGGGCTCTCAAGTTGGTAGCTTGATCGTATCGTTAGTAGAGAGCTCAAACCATTGCATCCTTGCATCATGTTTCTTTGTTCTTGTTTGGTTCTCTTTGTGAGTCTTAGAGCTTATGGTCATCTTGATGACAATCTTGAGTTCATGGAAAACGGAGTTCGCATGCGTCTTCTATGATGTTTTCGGTGTTGGAGGTTTTACCGGTCTTATCCAAGGAAGGGTTCTCACCATTTTCTTATGGGACTTTTGTCATTTTCTTCTTATTGATATTTCTATAAAGATTGTGTTAGCCCTTGTTGCTAGCTTTCCAACAAACTTGGTTTCATCGAATTCGGAGCTCGTATGCGAAAGTTGTGGCTGTTTTGATATTGCCTGTTTTACATAGAGAGGTTGTACCGCCCCGTAGAGAGGTTGTACTGGTTGACCGGTACAACCGGTGTTTGGAGCGGTTGTACCGCTCCAGAATTGGTCCGGAGGTTGTACCGGCCATGTACCGCTCTACCACCGGACTAGTTTCTGTTTTGGAGCGGTTCTTGGGCGGTTGTTGACCGGTTTAACCGGTTTAACCGGTACTACCGTTTCCCAAGGCTGTTGTACCGCTTAGAGATTTTCCCAGGTTGGTTTTTCCTCTGCTTTGGCCGGTTGTACCGGTCCTACAGGTTTCTGCACATAATGGGCAGATTCGTGGGGACCTATTTAAGGGGGTCTTCTTCCCCAATGGTTCCCCATCTCTTGAGCTCGCTTTTGCCCCCATTGTTGACATTCTTCGAGCTTGCTAACTCTCAATCCCTCCATGGATTCTTGCTAGTTTTTGAGGGAAAAGAGAGAGGAGATCTAGATCCACATTTCCACCAATCACTTTCTCCTCTATGTGAGGGGAACCCCTTGGATCTAGTTCTTGGAGTTCTTGGTGTTCTCCTTCTTGTTCTTCCTCTCATTTTCCTCCTAGCATTAGTTGCTTCGGTGGGATTTGAGAGAGAAGGACTTGGGCACTCCGTGTGCCCTTGCCATTGCATTTGGTGCATCGGTTTGAGTTCTCCACGGTGATACGTGGAAGTTACAAGTTGAGAAGCTTATTACTCTTGGGTGCTTGGTGCCCTTGAGCTTGTTCCTCTTGGGTGCTTGGGCGCCCTAGACGGTTGGTGGTGTTCGGAGCTCAATCATTGTGGTGTAAAGCTCCGGGAAAGCGTCGGGGTCTCCAACTAGGTTGTGGAGATCGCCCCGAGCAATTTGACGGGTTCCAGTGACCGCCCCCAAGGGTTGCCAAAGTGTACGGGTTCGGTGATCGCCCCCAAGGGTTGCCATTTGTACGGGTTCGGTGACCTCCCTCAAGGGTCCCTTAGTGGAATCACGGCATCTTGCATTGTGCGAGGGCGTGAGGAGATTACGGTGGCCCTAGTGGCTTCTTGGGGAGCATTGTGCCTCCACACCGCTCCAAACGGAGATTAGCATCCGCAAGGGTGTGAACTTCGGGATACATCATCGTCTCCGCGTGCCTCGGTTATCTCTTACCCGAGCCCTTTACTTATGCACTTTACTTCGTGATAGTCATATTGTTCTTGTCATATATCTTGCTATCACATAGTTGCTTATCTTGCTTAGCATAAGTTGTTGGTGCACATAGGTGAGCCTAGTTGTTGTAGGTTTTGTGCTTGACAAATTAACCGTTAGGTTTATTCCGCATTTGTTCAAGCCTAAACCGTAAATATTTTAAAACGCCTATTCACCCCCCCCCTCTAGGCGACATCCTCGATCTTTCAATTGGTATCAGAGCCTCGTCTCTCTTTATTAGGCTTTACCGCCTAGAGAGTAAAGATGTCGACTAGGGGATTAGGATTCTCGGACACTCTTAGTTTCGATGGCACAAATTTTGATGTTTGGGTAATTCGCATGTTTAATCTCTTTAGGGTCATGGACCCAAATTTAGAGCGAATTGTAGATATGGGTTTTTCTCCTCCAAAGGAACCCCAAAGATTATCTTTAGAGGATGAGAAAAACTCTTATCTCAATGCTCAAGCTTCTAATGTGCTTTTCTATGCTTTGAGCAATGTAGTTATATTTCAACTCATGTCGTTCCGAGATGCTCACGAGTTGTGGACGAAGCTTCAAGATAAATATGGTGTGTCCAAGATTTGTGGGGATGATTGTTCTCCCTCCACCTCCGGTCGTATAGTCTTCTCAACTTCTTCTACTTCACCTACATGTGGTTTGCCACAATGTAATGACATGGTGAGTAGTGTTGGTCATTGCAATGATAATAGTATGCTTATTGTGGATGATCCTTCACCACTATATTATTGCAATGCTCCTTCTTTGGGCTTTAACACTTCGAGCACTCCAAATGTTTCACATGCTTGTGTTGATAGTCCTTGCATATCATGTAGAAATTGCTTGACTAAATCTCATGATGATATGCTTGCTATGTCTTGTTGCCATGATAAAAATGCATCTATTTCCTCGAATTGTTGTGCTAACAATGTAGTGGAAACCGAACACTCCATGGAACAAGATGTGGTTTTTAATGGTGCCTCAAGGGATCCTACATCATCATCTATTGCTTTTTGCCTTAGGGCTAAGGCGTCAAAGGTATCTCCTACTTGGTACCCCAATATGTCTCTTGATGATGATGTTGATGCTAATGATGATGAGGATAATGATGAAGAGAATGATAATGTTGCCTCCTTAAAAACTAAAGGGGAAATGAGTTTTAAAGCTCTTCATAAAAATAAAATTGCTCGTTCCAACTTCATGGAAATAATGTCCATTGCCATTGATGGCAAGAAATACATTGAGGAGTTGGAATCTCATCTGGAGGAGCATGAGGCCACCATTGATAAAATGGAAGGTCATGGGCATGATTAAGCTAATGAGATTGCGGACCTCTCTCAAGCTCTTGAACTTGAACAAACCACCAAGGAATCTCTTGAGGAGATTTTTGCTCTAGAATTGTCTAAAGTGAAGGAATCTACTGATAGAGCTCTTAAGGTGGCCAATGTTTTTGAAACTAAAAATGTCTAAGCTTGAAGTTGCTCATGCTAGACTCCTTGAGGATTTTGAGCACCTTGAAAATGGCTCAAGGGTCATCAAGGGTGAGCTCATCAAACTCACCAAGTCTCATGCTCAACTTGAAGCTTCTTATTTAAAAGAGCTTGCCAAGTTGCCTTCTCCTCTTGTTGTTAATGATGATGCTTGTGCTACTAATTCTATTACTTGTGAAGCATCCATTTTGAAGGAGAATGTTGAGCTACGGGCTCAACTTGAGGTGCTATCTTGCAATTATGGGAAATTGGAAGAAAGTCATGAAAAGCTCTCAAGCTCTCATGATGATCTTCTAGTATCCCATAGTGTGCTAAAGATATCTCATGAGGCCATGATTGCTAAGGTAACATCTAGTGAGCCTCATGTGGATACTAGCACTACTTCTAGTCAAAATAGTATACTGTCATGTGCTAGTCCTTGTAATTAATCTACTCACAATGTTGGTACATCTTGTGATTAATTGCTTTCCTTGCCTTGTTGCTCTAACGATGAAGCTTATACTTCCTCTAGTACTTGTGTTGAGACTAACCATGTAGAGGAAATCAAAGAGCTCAAGGCCCAAGTCACTTCTTTGAAGAAAGACTTGGAAAAGTGTCATGAAGGGAAGGCCACACTCAACAATATCTTGAGTGTGCAAAAATCCCCCAATGACAAAGGTGGACTTGGATTCAACTCCAACAAGAAGAAGAAGTCCAAGTTGAACAAGAATAAGGTCCAAGAACAAGTCAAGAATTCGGCCAAGATTGTTTGCTTCAAGTGCAAAGTTGAAGGGAATCATGTTAGATCTTGCCCATGGAAGAAGAAGGCCATTAGTGTCAAGCAACAAGGGAAGAGGGCACAAGTTCAATCTCATGCTCAACATCAAGTTGAAGAAAGGCCTCTTCCCAAGAAGACTCAAGTTAATTCTTCTCAAATTGAGAAATCAAGTGAGAAGAAAGTGAAGAGTAGACGTTGCTACTTATGTCGTGAGAAAGGTCACGTCGCTTCTTCATGCACTAGTGGTAACTTATCCAACCCAATTATTATTGATGATATCTATTCTCTTGGTAAGGATAAGGTTGGCAATGTGTTTGCCAAGTTTGTTGGTACTCAAAGTGGTGTCAAGCAAAACACCATTTGGATAGCCAAACCTATTGTGACTAACCTCTTAGGACCCAACTTGGTTGGGGACCAACAAGCTCAAACTTGATCAATAGGTGTTTTTGGAGGGCATTGGAGACTTGGCTACATTATGAAGAATTAAGGGGACTTCATCATTCTCTTTGTCTCAAGCCAAGTCAATTGGATTATCAAGTTTCTATCTTATATCCAATGTGCCCCCTTGCAGTAACTTGTACTTAAATTGTTTACCTTGAAAGTTACTTGCCCCCTTGCATGTTTGGTTTTGTTCCTTGCATGTGTTTGTATATGTTGCGCTTCCAACTTGCCTATCTTGAGCAATCAAGTATGTGTGTGTTGGTTTGCACATCATGTACGTGTGCGTCGTGCGTTGAGCCTTTTTGCTTCCTGTTTGTATCCTAGTTGGCTCGTGTGAGAGATCAATGGAACATCCCATTTTGGGGGAGTGATGTGCTTTGTGCACCTCACAATCCTATAAATGTGTGTACATGAGGAATACCATCTAGTATTGATATTACAAGATTATCTAGTCACTAGGTGGTATATCTCTCATGAGAAATTAAAATTCTAAAAATTCCATTGATTATCTCGTGTTGGATCCTCTTATTGCCTCTTGTTTAGTTCTTATTGGTATCACATTATGGGGGAGTAATATGCTGAGTGCATATTACAAGCCTAGAAAATGTGTACATTTGAGATATTGTCACCTAGAATTGATATTGTAAATTATCTTGTTCCTAGGTGGCATGTTAGCTCTACAAGTTGCAATTTGCTTGTGTGTGGTGTGAAGATGATGTTGGATATCCTTGCTATCTACCACCGGGAATTCTTTCCATCTACTTCTTGTGTTTTGACAATTGGTAGTGATTTATGTGTGGTAGAATTTAATTGATCATCTTTACATTGGCTTTTGTTTATTTGCCTTTTTCTCTTGCCAAGGTTTGTGTTAACTCCCGTTGTCTTCCGTACCACTTGTGGATCTTGTTTATTTCTTGTTCTTGTCTAGTGTTTTCTAGATATAGTGAAAGCAGTGATCCCACCTTGTGCATTTTGTATTCAAATACAAATCCTATATAATGCACAACTCGTGGGGGAGCTATTCTATTTTCTTCACTCTTCTTGTGATCCTTATCAAGTGTGTTTTGGTGGAAGGCAAGCAATTTTTTTTGGTACTTTGTGCCATCATGAAACTTTGTTGAGAGCTTGGTATGTTTGGAACCATCCTCTCTTTGGGAGTTTGACATCTTTAGTTTAGTGTGTATCAATGGATATCTCATTCCTTGATGTATCTTTAATGATATCTTCCAAGTGATGATTTCTCCATTTGGTATCCTTTTCACTTGGCATTTATTTGTCTTTTGGTTTCGGGTTTTGAAAGTCTTGAGCATGCATGTTTACTTCATGTATTCTATTTGGCATGCTTTCTTTCGTTGACTCAATATATAGGGGAAACTCCACCTGGTCTCAATTTGGATGAGATGTGCATGAAATTCATTTTCATATCTATATGCACATATTTATGTGGAGTTTGTCCTATGTATTGGTGTTTCTAACTATTTGGTCCCGATGAGTTTGGGTATCGTTTAGTTTGTGTTGTTCTTCTAGGAACATTTGGAGATGCATTGGACGCTCGGCTCACTCACAAGGAAGGTGTTGTCACCATGTGCATATTGGAGTCAAGCTAGGATGATCAATGAACTACTATCTACCTTCAATTGGTATCTACTACATCCTTCCAATGATATCTAGGTAACAAGTATCTATTCATGCTTTCTCCTCTTGCATTCAACCTTGTGTAGGTTGCATCTTGGCATGATTTTCATTTCATATCTTGTGATACTTGTTTCCTTTCTCAAAGCATCCCAACGATGATCTCTTGTTCTAGTTGTGATGCCCTTGTTGGATGTGTGTTTGGACTTCGTTTATATACAATAAGACCATATCTAGCCAAGTGCTATGCTTTCAAGAAAATATCTTATTGGTATATTTATGAATCCTTGTGGATATCTTGTTCCTTCGTGTTGTAACTATTTCGGGTGTACATTCTTCTTTGTAGATATATATATCATCATGATTTCGTCTACATAGAACCTTATACACTTGAGAGAAATTACATCTCTAGTTGATATCCTTTCTTTCACGTCCACCTTGTCTTTCTTATGTTATTTCTTTGGCGGCTCCGTGAAAGCTTTTGCCTTGAGTGCGTGTCCTCTATCGTTGCATCTTGATGCACTCTTGTGTGGTGAAGATTTTTTTTCCTCATGCTTATCGTTACGGGGCTTTTGCCATCTTAATTGGCATCCCTCGTCTTGATGAGGCTTTCATCTTCTATCTTCACCACGGGTTGTCACAAGCATAAGTTCTTTATATGCTTATTAGTAAGCGTGTGAACCCATTTTCCAGTTGTGTGTGAGAATGATAGGCCTTGCACCGTGTGCCTCATTCTTTCAAGACTATGTTGATGCTTAATGCTCATCCTTATTTTTAGTCTTCTCAAGTGCTTCGCCATGACTCACACACATCATTTTGGTTGAGCCTACTCTTAAGTTGCCCCGTTTATATGTTGCTCAACCATGTGCTTGTTGCAAGCGCTAGGGTTTGTTTCCTATTTGCTCACTTGCACTGGATGTGAGTTTCTATTGATTTTGGGGGAGCTATGATCCTACTTTGTGCACTTTGTATTCAAATACAAAAATTCTTGATGTGCACAAATCATGGGGAGCTTCTCTAGTTTCTTTGGAACACTGCTCCGCTCTTATCATAATATCCTTTATTCATGTGGCTCGTAGGATCATTGGCCTAGTTGGTTCAATTGGTATCTTTTGATTGCTTTCTTCAATTGGTATCTTTTGATTGCTTGATTGCGTGTTTCTCTCTTTGATTATGTCTTTGTGGCATATCTTCCTTTTTGCAATCTTTGGGCCTCAATATAGTTTATCTTCCTCCAAGTATTTTCCGTTGGATATGTATATTGCATTCCACTCTCTTGTTGAGAAATACACAATTTATGAAGGAACACATTTTATATTGGCCTTCTAAGCTTTTAGCCCATTTTGGCAATCGATGCCAATGGGGGAGAAGTTTCAGAGAGTTGTGTGGAGAAGTTTAGAGAGTTTTCTCCTCTTGCTTTGGTTTTGTTCCTTAACATTTGCATCTCATTTTCATGCACTATTGGTTGTTGTATTGCATGGTGATGCATAATTCCTTATATAAACTCTCTTGAAAGTGATTGTCATCAATTACCAAAATGGGGGAGATTGAAAGAACATGTGATGCCCCCATGTTTGGTTTTGGTAATTGATGACAATCTCTATGGACTAATGGTTGCCTTGAGTTATATTTGAAGGTTTTGTCCATAGGCTTTTCTTGAAGTCCATGTGTTGGTTTCAAGGAGTTTATGAGTTGACCAAGGTGCTATTAAGGAATTATCCAAAGATTGGTCATGTGAGTGTTGAGCTTATTGCAAGCATGTCTTGAAGAAGAAGATTATGTGATCATTCATGTTTACCTTCAAGACATCATCCAAATGGAGAGAGTTGGAAAGATTCAAGGTTGATCTAGCCTAAGTACAGAGAGTGATTCAAGTTGATCAACACACAAAGCGCACAAGTTGTACCGAGAAGGACCAAGTGTTCCCATGGTATGGTAAGCGTTGTCCATTACGCTTTGTGTACTAACCCATGGTCTACGTGAGAGTTCTTTGTGGGATTAGGTATGTTTCCATGGTCTTGCGTCAAGAGGAAGATCCCATACAACCCATGGAGGATGACATCAAGTGGTGATCGTCATCAAGTTTGCTGTGTGCAAGTTCAAGTGGAGCAACACGAAGAGTGGCTCACCCATAATGGAGTATGGGGGAGCAATCAAGTTTGAATCTTTCCATCCATTGTGGTGTCAATGGACTTGTGAAGATGTGCCGAAGAGTCGCTCACCCATAGTGGACTATGGGGGAGCAATCATCTAGTCTTCATCGAGCCAACGCAATCAAGAAAGGTGGTCCAACTTGAGGGAGTCAAGATCGTCTTCATCTAACTCAAGTGGACCATGTGCAAGGCAAAGGTTTTCCCTTGATAGGTTTTCAATTTTACCGGTCTCTTGGTGGTAGTTGGGAGACCGGGTTATAGGATCGTTTGCCGTACTATCAAGGGGGGCTCTCAAGTTGGTAGCTTGATCGTATCGTTAGTAGAGAGCTCAAACCATTGCATCCTTGCATCATGTTTATTTGTTCTTGTTTGGTTCTCTTTGTGAGTCTTAGAGCTTATGGTCATCTTGATGACAAGCTTGAGTTCATCGAAAATGGAGTTCACATGCGTCTTCTATGATGTTTTCGGTGTTGGAGGTTTTACGGGTCTTATCCAAGGAAGGGTTCTCACCATTTTCTTATGGGCCTTTTCTCATTTTCTTCTTATTGATATTTCTATCAAGATTGTGTTAGCCCTTGTTGCTAGCTTTCTAACAAACTTGGTTTCATCGAATTCGGAGCTCGTATGCGAAAGTTGTGGCTGTTTTGATATTGCCTGTTTTACATAGAGAGGTTGTACCGCCCCGTAGAGAGGTTGTACCGGTTGACCGGTACAACCGGTGTTTGGAGCGGTTGTACCGCTCCAGAATTGGTCCGGAGGTTGTACCGGCCATGTACCGCTCTACCACCGGACTAGTTTCTGTTTTGGAGCGGTTCTTGGGCGGTTGTTGACCGGTTTAACCGGTTTAACCGGTACTACCGGTTCCCCAGGCTGTTGTACCGCTTAGAGCTTTTCCGAGGTTGGTTTTTCCTCTCCTTTGGCCGGTTGTACCGGTCCTACAGGTTTCTGCACATAACGGGCAGATTCGTGGGGACCTATTTAAGAGGGTCTTCTTCCCCAATGGTTCCCCATCTCTTGAGCTTGCTTTTGCCCCCATTGTTGACCTTCTTCGAGCTTGCTAACTCTCAATCCCTCCATGGATTCTTGCTAGTTTTTGAGGGAAAAGAGAGAGGAGATCTAGATCCACATTTCCACCAATCACTTTCTCCTCTATGTGAGTGGAACCCCTTGGATCTAGTTCTTGGAGTTCTTGGTGTTCTCCTTCTTGTTCTTCCTCTCATTTTCCTCCCTAGCATTAGTTGCTTCGGTGGGATTTGAGAAAGAAGGACTTGGGCACTCCGTGTGCCCTTGCCATTGCATTTGGTGCATCGGTTTGAGTTCTCCATGGTGATACGTGGAAGTTACAGGTTGAGAAGCTTATTACTCTTGGGTGCTTGGTGCCCTTGAGCTTGTTCCTCTTGGGTTCTTGGGCGCCCTAGACGGTTGGTGGTGTTCGGAGCTCAATTATTGTGGTGTAAAGCTCCGGGCAAGCGTCGGGGTCTCCAATTAGGTTGTGGAGATCGCCCCGAGCAATTTGACGGGTTCCGGTGACCGCCCCCAAGGGTTGCCAAAGTGTACGGGTTCGGTGACCACCCCCAAGGGTTGCCATTTGTACGGGTTCGATGACCGCCCTCAAGGGTCCCTTAGTGGAATCACGGCATCTTGCATTGTGCGAGGGCGTGAGGAGATTACGGTGGCCCTAATGACTTCTTGGGGAGCATTGTGCCTCCACACCGCTCCAAACGGAGATTAGCATCCTCAAGGGTGTGAACTTCGGGATACATCGCCGTCTCCGCGTGCCTCGGTTATCTCTTACCCGAGCCCTTTACTTATGCACTTTACTTTGTGATAGTCATATTGTTCTTGTCATATATCTTGCTATCACATAGTTGCTTATCTTGCTTAGCATAAGTTGTTGGTGCACATAGGTGAGCCTAGTTTTTGTAGGTTTGGTGCTTGACAAATTAACCGTTAGGTTTATTCCGCATTTGTTCAAGCCTAAACCGTAAATATTTTAAAACGCCTATTCACCCCCCCCCTCTAGGCGACATCCTCGATCTTTCAATTGGTATCAGAGCCTCATCTCTCTTTATTAGGCTTTACCGCCTAGAGAGTAAGGATGTCGACTAGGGGATTAGGATTCTCTGACACTCTTAGTTTCGATGGCACAAATTTTGATGTTTGGGTAATTCGCATGTTTAATCTCTTTAGGGTCATGGACCCAAATTTAGAGCGAATTGTAGATATGGGTTTTTCTCCTCCAAAGGAACCCCAAAGATTATCTTTAGAGGATGAGAAAAACTCTTATCTCAATGCTCAAGCTTCTAATGTGCTTTTCTATGCTTTGAGCAATGTAGTTATATTTCAACTCATGTCGTTCCGAGATGCTCACGAGTTGTGGACGAAGCTTCAAGATAAATATGGTGTGTCCAAGATTTGTGGGGATGATTGTTCTCCCTCCACCTCCGGTCGTATAGTCTTCTCAACTTCTTCTACTTCACCTACATGTGGTTTGCCACAATGTAATGACATGGTGAGTAGTGTTGGTCATTGCAATGATAATAGTATGCTTATTGTGGATGATCCTTCACCACTATATTATTGCAATGCTCCTTCTTTGGGCTTTAACACTTCGAGCACTCCAAATGTTTCACATGCTTGTGTTTATAGTCCTTGCATATCATGTAGAAATTGCTTGACTAAATCTCATGATGATATGCTTGCTATGTCTTGTTGCCATGATAAAAATGCATCTATTTCCTCGAATTGTTGTGCTAACAATGTAGTGGAAACCGAACACTCCATGGAACAAGATGTGGTTTTTAATGGTGCCTCAAGGGATCCTACATCATCATCTATTGCTTTTTGCCTTAGGGCTAAGGCGTCAAAGGTATCTCCTACTTGGTACCCCAATATGTCTCTTGATGATGATGTTGATGCTAATGATGATGAGGATAATGATGAAGAGAATGATAATGTTGCCTCCTTAAAAACTAAAGGGGAAATGAGTTTTAAAGCTCTTCATAAAAATAAAATTGCTCGTTCCAACTTCATGGAAATAATGTCCATTGCCATTGATGGCAAGAAATACATTGAGGAGTTGGAATCTCATCTGGAGGAGCATGAGGCCACCATTGATAAAATGGAAGGTCATGGGCATGATTAAGCTAATGAGATTGCGGACCTCTCTCAAGCTCTTGAACTTGAACAAACCACCAAGGAATCTCTTGAGGAGATTTTTGCTCTAGAATTGTCTAAAGTGAAGGAATCTAGTGATAGAGCTCTTAAGGTGGCCAATGTTTTTGAAACTAAAAATGCTAAGCTTGAAGTTGCTCATGCTAGACTCCTTGAGGATTTTGAGCACCTCGAAAATGGCTCAAGGGTCATCAAGGGTGAGCTCATCAAACTCACCGAGTCTCATGCTCAACTTGAAGCTTCTTATTTAAAAGAGCTTACCAAGTTGCCTTCTCCTCTTGTTGTTAATGATGATGCTTGTGCTACTAATTCTATTACTTGTGAAGCATCCATTTTGAAGGAGAATGTTGAGCTACGGGCTCAACTTGAGGTGCTATCTTGCAATTATGGGAAATTGGAAGAAAGTCATGAAAAGCTCTCAAGCTCTCATGATGATCTTCTAGTATCCCATAGTGTGCTAAAGATATCTCATGAGGCCATGATTGCTAAGGTAACATCTAGTGAGCCTCATGTGGATACTAGCACTACTTCTAGTCAAAATAGTATACTGTCATGTGCTAGTCCTTGTAATTAATCTACTCACAATGTTGGTACATCTTGTGATGAATTGCTGTCCTTGCCTTGTTGCTCTAACGATGAAGCTTATACTTCCTCTAGTACTTGTGTTGAGACTAACCATGTAGAGGAAATCAAAGAGCTCAAGGCCCAAGTCACTTCTTTGAAGAAGGACTTGGAAAAGTGTCATGAAGGGAAGGCCACACTCAACAATATCTTGAGTGTGCAAAAATCCCCCAATGACAAAGGTGGACTTGGATTCAACTCCAACAAGAAGAAGAAGTCCAAGTTGAACAAGAAGAAGGTCCAAGAACAAATCAAGAATTTGGCCAAGATTGTTTGCTTCAAGTGCAAAGTTGAAGGGCATCATGTTAGATCTTGCCCATGGAAGAAGAAGGCCATTAGTGTCAAGCAACAAGGGAAGAGGGCACAAGTTCAATCTCATGCTCAACATCAAGTTGAAGAAAGGCCTCTTCCCAAGAAGACTCAAGTTAATGCTTCTCAAATTGAGAAATCAAGTGAGAAGAAAGTGAAGAGTAGACGTTGCTACTTATGTCGTGAGAAAGGTCACGTCGCTTCTTCATGCACTAGTGCTAACTTATCCAACCCAATTATTATTGATGATATCTATTCTCTTGGTAAGGATAAGGTTGGCAATGTGTTTGCCAAGTTTGTTGGTACTCAAAGTGGTGTCAAGCAAAGAACCATTTGGATAGCCAAACCTATTGTGACTAACCTCTTAGGACCCAACTTGGTTGGGGACCAACAAGCTCAAACTTGATCAATAGGTGTTGTTGGAGGGCATTGGAGACTTGGCTACATTATGAAGAATTAAGGGGACTTCATCATTCTCTTTGTCTCAAGCCAAGTCAATTGGATTATCAAGTTTCTATCTTATATCCAATGTGCCCCCTTGCAGTAACTTGTACTTAAATTGTTTACCTTGAAAGTTACTTGCCCCCTTGCATGTTTGGTTTTGTTCCTTGCATGTGTTTGTATATGTTGCGCTTCCAACTTGCCTATCTTGAGCAATCAAGTATGTGTGTGTTGGTTTGCACATCATGTACGTGTGCGTCGTGCGTTGAGCCTTTTTGCTTCCTGTTTGTATCCTAGTTGGCTCGTGTGAGAGATCAATGGAACATCCCATTTTGGCGGAGTGATGTGCTTTGTGCACCTCACAATCCTATAAATGTGTGTACATGAGGAATACCATCTAGTATTGATATTACAAGATTATCTAGTCGCTAGGTGGTATATCTCTCATGAGAAATTCAAATTCTAAAAATTCCATTAATTATCTCGTGTTGGATCCTCTTATTGCCTCTTGTTTAGTTCTTATTGGTATCACATTATGGGGGAGTAATATGCTGAGTGCATATTACAAGCCTAGAAAATATGTACATTTGAGATATTGTCACCTAGAATTGATATTGTAAATTATCTTGTTCCTAGGTGGCATGTTAGCTCTACAAGTTGCAATTTTCTTGTGTGTGGTGTGAAGATGATGTTGGATATCCTTGCTATCTACCACCGGGAATTCTTTCCATCTACTTCTTGTGTTTTGACAATTGGTAGTGATTTATGTGTGGTAGAATTTAATTGATCATCTTTACATTGGCTTTTGTTTATTTGCCTTTTTCTCTTGCCAAGGTTTGTGTTAACTCCCGTTGTCTTCCATTCCACTTGTGGATCTTGTTTATTTCTTGTTCTTGTCTAGTGTTTTCTAGATATAGTGAAAGCAGTGATCCCACCTTGTGCATTTTGTATTCAAATACAAATCCTATATAATGCACAACTCGTGGGGGAGCTATTCTATTTTCTTCACTCTTCTTGTGATCCTTATCAAGTGTGTTTTGGTGGAAGGCAAGCCATTTTTTTGGTACTTTGTGCCATCATGAAACTTTGTTGAGAGCTTGGTATGTTTGGAACCATCCTCTCTTTGGGAGTTTGACATCTTTAGTTTAGTGTGTATCAATGGATATCTCATTCCTTGATGTATCTTTAATGATATCTTCCAAGTGATGATTTCTCCATTTGGTATCCTTTTCACTTGGCATTTATTTGTCTTTTGGTTTCGGGTTTTGAAAGTCTTGAGCATGCATGTTTACTTCATGTATTCTATTTGGCATGCTTTCTTTCGTTGACTCAATATATAGGGGAAACTCCACCTGGTCTCAATTTGGATGAGATGTGCATGAAATTCATTTTCATATCTATATGCACATATTTATGTGGAGTTTGTCCTATGTATTGGTGTTTCTAACTATTTGGTCCCGATGAGTTTGGGTACCGTTTAGTTTGTGTTGTTCTTCCAGGAACATTTGGAGATGCATTGGACGCTCGGCTCACTCACAATGAAGGTGTTGTCACCATGTGCATATTGGAGTCAAGCTAGGATGATCAATGAACTACTATCTACCTTCAATTGGTATCTACTACATCCTTCCAATGATATCTCGGTAACAAGTATCTATTCATGCTTTCTCCTCTTGCATTCAACCTTGTGTAGGTTGCATCTTGGCATGATTTTCATTTCATATCTTGTGATACTTGTTTCCTTTCTCAAAGCATCCCAACGATGATCTCTTGTTGCTAGTTGTGATGCCCTTGTTGGATGTGTGTTTGGACTTCATTTATATACAATAAGACCATATCTAGCCAAGTGCTATGCTTTCAAGCAAATATCTTATTGGTATATTTATGACTCCTTGTGGATATCTTGTTCCTTCGTGTTGTAACTATTTCGGGTGTACATTCTTCTTTGTAGATATATATATCATCATGATTTCGTCTACACAGAACCTTATACACTTGAGAGAAATTACATCTCTAGTTGATATCCTTTCTTTCACGTCCACCTTGTCTTTCTTATGTTATTTCTTTGGTGGCTCCGTGAAAGCATTTGCCTTGAGTGCGTGTCCTCTATCATTGCATCTTGATGCACTCTTGTGTGGTGAAGATTTTTTTCCTCATGCTTATCGTTACGAGGCTTTTGCCATCTTAATTGGCATCCCTCGTCTTGATGAGGCTTTCATCTTCTATCTTCACCACGGGTTGTCACAAGCATAAGTTCTTTATATGCTTATTAGTAAGCGTGTGAACCCATTTTCCAGTTGTGTGTGAGAATGATAGGCCTTGCACCGTGTGCCTCATTCTTTCAAGACTATGTTGATGCTTAATGCTCATCCTTATTTTTAGTCTTCTCAAGTGCTTCGCCATGACTCACACACATCATTTTAGTTGAGCCTACTCTTAAGTTGCCCCGTTTATATGTTGCTCAACCATGTGCTTGTTGCAAGCGCTAGGCTTTGTTTCCTATTTGCTCACTTGCACTGGGTGTGAGTTTCTATTGATTTTGGGGGAGCTATGATCCTACTTTGTGCACTTTGTATTCAAATACAAAAATTCTTGATGTGCACAAATCATGGGGAGCTTCTCTAGTTTCTTTGGAACACTGCTCCGCTCTTATCATAATATCCTTTATTCATGTGGCTCGTAGGATCATTGGCCTAGTTGGTTCAATTGGTATCTTTTGATAGCTTGCTTCAATTGGTATCTTTTGATTGCTTGATTGCGTGTTTCTCTCTTTGATTATGTCTTTGTGGCATATCTTCCTTTTTGCAATCTTTGGGCCTCAATATAGTTTATCTTCCTCCAAGTATTTTCCGTTGGATATGTGTATTGCATTCCACTCTCTTGTTGAGAAATACACAATTTATGGAGGAACACATTTTATATTGGCCTTCTAAGCTTTTAGCCCATTTTGGCAATCGATGCCAATGGGGGAGAAGTTTCAGAGAGTTGTGCGGAGAAGTTTAGAGAGCTGTCTCCTCTTGCTTTGGTTTTGTTCCTTAGCATTTGCATCTCATTTGCATGCACTATTGGTTGTTGTATTGCATGGTGATGCATAATTCCTTATATAAACTCTCTTGAAAGTGAATGTCATCAATTACCAAAATGGGGGAGATTGAAAGAACATGCGATGCCCCCATGTTTGGTTTTGGTAATTGATGAAAATCTCTATGGACTAATGGTTGCCTTGAGTTATATTTGAAGGTTTTGTCCATAGGCTTTTCTTGAAGTCCATGTGTTGGTTTCAAGGAGTTTATGAGTTGACCAAGGTGCTATTAAGGAATTATCCAAAGATTGGTCATGTGAGTGTTGAGCTTATTGCAAGCATGTCTTGAAGAAGAAGATTATGTGATCATTCATGTTTACCTTCAAGACATCATCCAAATGAAGAGAGTTGGAAAGATTCAAGGTTGATCTAGCCTAAGTACAGAGAGTGATTCAAGTTGATCAACACACAAAGCGCACAAGTTGTACCGAGAAGGACCAAGTGTTCCCATGGTATGGTAAGCATTGTCCATTACGCTTTGTGTACTAACCCATGGTCTACGTGAGAGTTCTTTGCGGGATTAGGTATGTTTCCATGGTCTTGCATCAAGAGGAAGATCCCATACAACCCATGGAGGATGACATCAAGTGGTGATCGTCATCAAGTTTGCTGTGTGCAAGTTCAAGTGGAGCAACACGAAGAGTGGCTCACCCATAATGGAGTATGGGGGAGCAATCAAGTTTGAATCTTTCCATCCATTGTGGTGTCAATGGACTAGTGAAGATGTGCCGAAGAGTCGCTCACCCATAGTGGACTATGGGGGAGCAATCATCTAGTCTTCATCGAGCCAACGCAATCAAGAAAGGTGGTCCAACTTGATGGAGTCAAGATCGTCTTCATCTAGCTCAAGTGGACCATGTGCAAGGCAAAGGTTTTCCCTTGATAGGTTTTCAATTTTACCGGTCTCGTGGTGGTAGTTGGGAGACCGGGTTATAGGATCGTTTGCCGTACTATCAAGGGGGGCTCTCAAGTTGGTAGCTTGATCGTATCGTTAGTAGATAGCTCAAACCATTGCATCCTTGCATCATGTTTATTTGTTCTTGTTTGGTTCTCTTTGTGAGTCTTAGAGCTTATGGTCATCTTGATGACAAGCTTGAGTTCATCGAAAATGGAGTTCACATGCGTCTTCTATGATGTTTTCGGTGTTGGAGGTTTTACGGGTCTTATCCAAGGAAGGGTTCTCACCATTTTCTTATGGGCCTTTTCTCATTTTCTTCTTATTGATATTTCTATCAAGATTGTGTTAGCCCTTGTTGCTAGCTTTCTAACAAACTTGGTTTCATCGAATTCGGAGCTCGTATGCGAAAGTTGTGGCTGTTTTGATATTGCCTGTTTTACATAGAGAGGTTGTACCGCCCCGTAGAGAGGTTGTACCGGTCAACCGGTACAACCGGTGTTTGGAGCGGTTGTACCGCTCCAGAATTGGTCCGGAGGTTGTACCGGCCATGTACCGCTCTACCACCGGACTAGTTTCTGTTTTGGAGCGGTTCTTGGGCGGTTGTTGACCGGTTTAACCGGTTTAACCGGTACTACCGGTTCCCCAGGCTGTTGTACCGCTTAGAGCTTTTCCGAGGTTGGTTTTTCCTCTGCTTTGGCCGGTTGTACCGGTCCTACAGGTTTCTGCACATAACGGGCAGATTCGTGGGGACCTATTTAAGAGGGTCTTCTTCCCCAATGGTTCCCCATCTCTTGAGCTTGCTTTTGCCCCCATTGTTGAACTTCTTCGAGCTTGCTAACTCTCAATCCCTCCATGGATTCTTGCTAGTTTTTGAGGGAAAAGAGAGAGGAGATCTAGATCCACATTTCCACCAATCACTTTCTCCTCTATGTGAGTGGAACCCCTTGGATCTAGTTCTTGGAGTTCTTGGTGTTCTCCTTCTTGTTCTTCCTCTCATTTTCCTCCCTAGCATTAGTTGCTTCGGTGGGATTTGAGAAAGAAGGACTTGGGCACTCCGTGTGCCCTTGCCATTGCATTTGGTGCATCGGTTTGAGTTCTCCACGGTGATACGTGGAAGTTACAGGTTGAGAAGCTTATTACTCTTGGGTGCTTGGTGCCCTTGAGCTTGTTCCTCTTGGGTTCTTGGGCGCCCTAGACGGTTGGTGGTGTTCGGAGCTCAATTATTGTGGTGTAAAGCTCCGGGCAAGCGTCGGGGTCTCCAATTAGGTTGTGGAGATCGCCCCGAGCAATTTGACGGGTTCCGGTGACCGCCCCCAAGGGTTGCCAAAGTGTACGGGTTCGGTGACCACCCCCAAGGGTTGCCATTTGTACGGGTTCGATGACCGCCCTCAAGGGTCCCTTAGTGGAATCACGGCATCTTGCATTGTGCGAGGGCGTGAGGAGATTACGGTGGCCCTAATGGCTTCTTGGGGAGCATTGTGCCTCCACACCGCTCCAAACGGAGATTAGCATCCTCAAGGGTGTGAACTTCGGGATACATCGCCGTCTCCGCGTGCCTCGGTTATCTCTTACCCGAGCCCTTTACTTATGCACTTTACTTTGTGATAGTCATATTGTTCTTGTCATATATCTTGCTATCACATAGTTGCTTATCTTGCTTAGCATAAGTTGTTGGTGCACATAGGTGAGCCTAGTTTTTGTAGGTTTGGTGCTTGACAAATTAACCGTTAGGTTTATTCCGCATTTGTTCAAGCCTAAACCGTAAATATTTTAAAACGCCTATTCACCCCCCCCCCTCTAGGCGACATCCTCGATCTTTCAATTGGTATCAGAGCCTCATCTCTCTTTATTAGGCTTTACCGCCTAGAGAGTAAGGATGTCGACTAGGGGATTAGGATTCTCTGACACTCTTAGTTTCGATGGCACAAATTTTGATGTTTGGGTAATTCGCATGTTTAATCTCTTTAGGGTCATGGACCCAAATTTAGAGCGAATTGTAGATATGGGTTTTTCTCCTCCAAAGGAACCCCAAAGATTATCTTTAGAGGATGAGAAAAACTCTTATCTCAATGCTCAAGCTTCTAATGTGCTTTTCTATGCTTTGAGCAATGTAGTTATATTTCAACTCATGTCGTTCCGAGATGCTCACGAGTTGTGGACGAAGCTTCAAGATAAATATGGTGTGTCCAAGATTTGTGGGGATGATTGTTCTCCCTCCACCTCCGGTCGTATAGTCTTCTCAACTTCTTCTACTTCACCTACATGTGGTTTGCCACAATGTAATGACATGGTGAGTAGTGTTGGTCATTGCAATGATAATAGTATGCTTATTGTGGATGATCCTTCACCACTATATTATTGCAATGCTCCTTCTTTGGGCTTTAACACTTCGAGCACTCCAAATGTTTCACATGCTTGTGTTTATAGTCCTTGCATATCATGTAGAAATTGCTTGACTAAATCTCATGATGATATGCTTGCTATGTCTTGTTGCCATGATAAAAATGCATCTATTTCCTCGAATTGTTGTGCTAACAATGTAGTGGAAACCGAACACTCCATGGAACAAGATGTGGTTTTTAATGGTGCCTCAAGGGATCCTACATCATCATCTATTGCTTTTTGCCTTAGGGCTAAGGCGTCAAAGGTATCTCCTACTTGGTACCCCAATATGTCTCTTGATGATGATGTTGATGCTAATGATGATGAGGATAATGATGAAGAGAATGATAATGTTGCCTCCTTAAAAACTAAAGGGGAAATGAGTTTTAAAGCTCTTCATAAAAATAAAATTGCTCGTTCCAACTTCATGGAAATAATGTCCATTGCCATTGATGGCAAGAAATACATTGAGGAGTTGGAATCTCATCTGGAGGAGCATGAGGCCACCATTGATAAAATGGAAGGTCATGGGCATGATTAAGCTAATGAGATTGCGGACCTCTCTCAAGCTCTTGAACTTGAACAAACCACCAAGGAATCTCTTGAGGAGATTTTTGCTCTAGAATTGTCTAAAGTGAAGGAATCTAGTGATAGAGCTCTTAAGGTGGCCAATGTTTTTGAAACTAAAAATGCTAAGCTTGAAGTTGCTCATGCTAGACTCCTTGAGGATTTTGAGCACCTCGAAAATGGCTCAAGGGTCATCAAGGGTGAGCTCATCAAACTCACCGAGTCTCATGCTCAACTTGAAGCTTCTTATTTAAAAGAGCTTACCAAGTTGCCTTCTCCTCTTGTTGTTAATGATGATGCTTGTGCTACTAATTCTATTACTTGTGAAGCATCCATTTTGAAGGAGAATGTTGAGCTACGGGCTCAACTTGAGGTGCTATCTTGCAATTATGGGAAATTGGAAGAAAGTCATGAAAAGCTCTCAAGCTCTCATGATGATCTTCTAGTATCCCATAGTGTGCTAAAGATATCTCATGAGGCCATGATTGCTAAGGTAACATCTAGTGAGCCTCATGTGGATACTAGCACTACTTCTAGTCAAAATAGTATACTGTCATGTGCTAGTCCTTGTAATTAATCTACTCACAATGTTGGTACATCTTGTGATGAATTGCTGTCCTTGCCTTGTTGCTCTAACGATGAAGCTTATACTTCCTCTAGTACTTGTGTTGAGACTAACCATGTAGAGGAAATCAAAGAGCTCAAGGCCCAAGTCACTTCTTTGAAGAAGGACTTGGAAAAGTGTCATGAAGGGAAGGCCACACTCAACAATATCTTGAGTGTGCAAAAATCCCCCAATGACAAAGGTGGACTTGGATTCAACTCCAACAAGAAGAAGAAGTCCAAGTTGAACAAGAAGAAGGTCCAAGAACAAATCAAGAATTTGGCCAAGATTGTTTGCTTCAAGTGCAAAGTTGAAGGGCATCATGTTAGATCTTGCCCATGGAAGAAGAAGGCCATTAGTGTCAAGCAACAAGGGAAGAGGGCACAAGTTCAATCTCATGCTCAACATCAAGTTGAAGAAAGGCCTCTTCCCAAGAAGACTCAAGTTAATGCTTCTCAAATTGAGAAATCAAGTGAGAAGAAAGTGAAGAGTAGACGTTGCTACTTATGTCGTGAGAAAGGTCACGTCGCTTCTTCATGCACTAGTGGTAACTTATCCAACCCAATTATTATTGATGATATCTATTCTCTTGGTAAGGATAAGGTTGGCAATGTGTTTGCCAAGTTTGTTGGTACTCAAAGTGGTGTCAAGCAAAGAACCATTTGGATAGCCAAACCTATTGTGACTAACCTCTTAGGACCCAACTTGGTTGGGGACCAACAAGCTCAAACTTGATCAATAGGTGTTGTTGGAGGGCATTGGAGACTTGGCTACATTATGAAGAATTAAGGGGACTTCTGTGACGCCCCTGATTCAATCGTACACTAATCATGCACGCAAATGTGTACGATCAAGATCAGGGACTCACGGGAAGATATCACAACACAACTCTACAAATAAAATAAGTCATACAAGCATCATAATACAAGCCAGGGGCCTCGAGGGCTCGAATACAAGTGCTCGATCATAGACGAGTCAGCGGAAGCAACAATATCTGAGTACAGACATAAGTTAAACAAGTTTGCCTTAAGAAGGCTAGCACAAACTGGGATACAGATCGAAAGAGGCGCAGGCCTCCTGCCTGGGATCCTCCTAACTACTCCAGGTCGTCGTCGGCGGGCAGCACGTAGTAGTAGGCACCTCCGGTGTAGTAGGGGTCGTCGTCGACGGTGGCGTCTGGCTCCTGGACTCCAGCATCTGGTTGCGACAACCAGGAAGAAAGGAAAGGGGAAAAGGGGGGAGAAAGCAACCGTGAGTACTCATCCAAAGTACTCGCAAGCAAGGAACTACACTACATATGCATGGGTATATGTGTAAGGAGGCCATATCGGTGGACTGAACTGCAGAATGCCAGAATAAGAGGGGGGATAGCTAATCCTGTCGAAGACTACGCTTCTGGTAGCCTCCGTCTTGCAGCATATAGAAGAGAGTAGATTGTAGTCCTCCAAGTAGCATCTCCAAGTAGCATCTCCAAGCAGCATCGCATAGCATAATCCTACCCGGCGATCCTCTCCTCGTCGCCCTGTAGAAAAGTGATCACCGGGTTGTCTGTGGAACTTGGAAGGGTGTGTTTTATTAAGTATCCGGTTCTAGTTGTCATAAGGTCAAGGTACAACTCCAAGTCGTCCTGTTACCGAAGATCACGGCTATTCGAATAGATTAACTTCCCTGCAGGGGTGCACCACATAGCCCAACACGCTCGATCCCATTTGGCCGGACACACTTTCCTGGGTCATGCCCGGCCTCGGAAGATCAACACGTCGCAGCCCCACCTAGGCAAAACAGAGAGGCCAGCACGCCGGTCTAAACCTAAGCGCGCAGGGGTCTGGGCCCATCGCCCTGAGCACACCTGCACGTTGCGAGGGCGGCCGAAAGCAGACCTAGCCTAGTGGCGTTCCAGTCCAATTCGGCGTGCGCCGCTCCGTCGCTGACGTCTGAAGTGCTTCGGCTGATACCACGACGTCGGGATACCCATAACTACTCCCACGTAGATGGTTAGTGCGTATAGGCTCGTAGCCAGACTCAGATCAAATACCAAGATCTCGTTAAGCGTGTTAAGTGTCCGCGAACGCCGAACAGGGCCAGGCCCACCTCTCTCCTAGGCGGTCTCAACCTGCCCTGCCGCTCCGCCACAAAGATCCACACAGAGGGCCGTCGGGACAAAGGTCCTTTCAGCCCCCAATCCGTGAATCACTCGCGGGTACTCTTCGAGCTGACCCGACTTTAGTCACCATCTGTATAGTATGTATGTATGTATAGTATATACCCGTGATCACCTCCCGAGTGATCACGGCCCAATATTATAGCAAGGCAGACTGACACGAAGGTAGGGCCAACAATGATAAACTAGCATCCTATACTAAGTATTTAGGATTGCAGGTAAGGTATCAACAGATGTAGCGACAATGTCAGGCTATGCATCAGAATAGGATTAATGGAAGCAGTAACATGCTACACTACTCTAATGCAAGCAGTATAGAGGAGAATAGGCGATATCTGGTGATCAAAGGGGGGGCTTGCCTGGTTGCTCTGGCAAGAGAGAGGGGTCGTCAACTCCGTAGTCGAACTGGTCAGCAGCAGCGTCGGTCTCGTAGTCTACCGGAGAGAAGAGGGGGAAGAAACAATGAATACCAAGTAAACAGATGCATATCGATGCATGACATGTCAAGAAGCGATGCTAGGCGTGCCCTAACGTGGCATGAGGTGGTACTGGTTAAGGGGGAATCATCCGGGAAAGTATTCCCGGTGTTTCGTGTTTTCGGGCAGAGGAGCCGGAGGGGGAAAGTTGCGGGTTCGATAGGTTAGGGGGGTGTGGTGGACGAACGGACTGCGTATCCGGAATCGTCTCGTCGTTCTGAGCAACTTTCATGTTGAAAATATTTTAATCCGAGTTACGGATTAAAAGATATGATTTTTAAAAGATTTTAACAATTTTGGAATTTAATTATTTATTTAATTAATTCGAAAAAATGTATTTATGACGTCAGCATGATGTCATGCTGACGTCAGCAGTCAATAGGGGTTGACTGAGTCAACCCTGACATGTGGGTCCAGTGGGACCCACCTGTCATTCTCTATTTAAATAAATTGGGGTTTAGGTTAATCTAATTACAGTTTAATTAATCTAATTAGTTAATTAGGTTAATCTAATTATGATTAATTAACTTAATTAATTCCTTAATTAATTAATTAATTTAATTATTATTTATTTATTTAATAAATATATATTTTTTTAATTCCTCTTCTTCTTTCTTTTTTAAAAGTTCTGGGGCGTGGGCCCCATCTGTCATAGGCCCATAGGGGCCTATCGGGTTCGGGCGTGCGGGCGACGGGTTACAGGCGCATCTGAGCGCCCGATTGGGCGCTGCGGGGCAAGGCCGTGGCCACGGCGGGGCGGGTCACCGGGCGTTCGGCCATGGCCATGAGCAGGCCTGACCGAGCGAGCGAACGGCGGCGGCCGTGGCGGCCAGGCACCGGGGAGGGGGCGACGGCGACGAGCGGAGAGGCGCGGGAGAGGCCACGGTGAGCGCGGGAGGGGCGTCCAGGGGCGCGGTCGAGGGGAGCGCGGCGAGCGCGCAACGGGCGGCGCCGGAGCGCGTCGACCGCG
>NW_021288009.1:72639-74846 GCF_002162155.2 Triticum dicoccoides
AGATGGACGGTCTTGGTGGCGCAAACGATAGAAGCAGTATGCGCCTTTAACCAATCCATTCCCAGAATGAGATCAATGCTACAGGACTTCAGTACGATGGGAGAGACAAGGAATTCCAGTCCTTCAATTTCTACAGGGACGTCGTTGCAAATCATGGAGGTTCGACATTGGCCCGCAGGGGTGTGCACTAACAGAGAAGCGTTCATGTCTTCGCTTTTAATGCCATGCATGAATGCAAAATCTTCTGACATGAATGAATGCGATGCTCCTGTATCAAATAAAACAGATGCTGGTACTGAATTTACGAGGAGTGTACCCATCACAGTAGCAGGCTGGTCTTGAGCTTCATTCAGATCAATGTGGTTGGCATGAACACGGCCATAAGACTTGGCATTTTTGTTGCGGGCCTGGTTGTTACCACGGCCAGTTGCTGGAAGGGTCAGTTGATTCTGTTTCTGGTTGCATTCCCTAGCACGGTGCCCTGGTTGTCCGCACCTGAAGCACAACCCATTCTCGGTGGTAGGAACAGGAGCTTGGGGTGGAGGAGCTGGAAGCCTCGGCTGCCTAGTTGGAGCAGCCGGCAGACGAGGTGCAGCATAAGACTGCCTTGGGGCAGGTGCAGTTGGACGGTACATGCTGTTCGGGATCCATATCTTACGCTTCTGCGAGGGCGGGCCCGAAGATGAGCCCGTGTCACGGTTGCGCCTTTGAGAGCTCTGGTGTTCTTGCAGACCAGTCTCTACATTGATGGCCTTGTTCACCAAGGTGGCGAAATCGGCAAAGTCATGCACTAGAAGTGTGAGCTTGATGTCAGCTTGAAGGCCTTCACGGAACTTCTCCTGTCTGCGAGCATCAGTTGCAACGTCTTCTTCAACATAGCGGGATAAGTCCAGAAACTCCCGCTGATAAGCTTCAACAGTCTTGTTGCCTTGGGTGAGGTTGCGAAACTCACGCTTCTTCCTGTCCATGATTCCCTGAGGAATGAAGCGGGCACGGAAGGCAGCCTGGAAGTCTGGCCAGGTGATGATTGTTCCAACTGGCAGAGTACGCCTATGGCTGTCCCACCATTGCGCTGCGGGTCCCTTCAGGAAGAAGGAAGCAAAGGTGACATAGCTGGCAGGGGCTACATCAGCAGACTCCATTTCATAGGTGATGTCACGGAGCCAGTCATCAGCATCCAGCGGCTGGGTTGAGCTGCGGTACACACTTGGGTTGAGGCGTATGAAATCCTGCAGAGTTGTTGTGTTTGGATGCTGGTTCATATTGGGGCGAGGGAACTGAGCCATCATGTTTTCCATGAACTGGCGATTCATCTCAAGCTGTTGGATCATATCAGCCATGTACTCAGGCGGTGGTGGGAAGTTGCCACCACGACCACGACCAGCTGGTCTAACCATCCTGCTAATATACAACAGGGGTAGTTCAGTATTGAGAAATTTGCTTAGACAAGAGTCATTCATGATGAAACATGCATAATGAAAGGAGCACGACAGATACCACATAGATAGTCGGCATAACTTACAAAAGGGGTCGGACATAGAGTTCAGTACACAGAGTTCAGTACATATATTAAGTCATCATAGGCGGCACGCAGGCTCGCGGGTGCATCTAAGACTAATGAGCAAGACTACATCAGTCCCAGGAGGTACTGTGAAGGTAGCTGTAACCTGACAGCTGGTAGTGAGGCAACGGATAGTCCTCCACGTCCGTGGCCTGGGGGCCGCGGATACTCTGGTGTAGAACCCGACGCTCAGGTGGCAGAAGAGGACCAAGTGCGGGAGAGTAGCCTCCCACCTCTGGCCATCCGACACCGTGGGGCATCACGGTCCTGGCTGGGTAGATCGCAGAACGCGGCAGCTGTCCAGACCGGACAAAGGGGTGCAACCGCGTCAGAGCCCTGTAAAGGTGCTGACGAGTGGTGTACAACTCGTGGCGAAGAGCTCTGTTAGCTCGGTCCAGCCCATCAGCATGCAGAACCAGGCGCTGATGGTGGAAAGGCTCTCGGGTGACGGTGGAGTAGGCGGCAGTGTAGTATCCCTCCGCACCAACGTCAGATGCGATAGGAATGTGCCTGAAAGGGGAAGTGTCCAATGCCTGATACTCTCCACGAAGACGTGTCAGAGCAGCATGAGCCGCATCGTGGACTGCCATCTCGATGGTCACTCCAACACCATGAGCGGTGTGCAGCACGGTAGTGGACTCATACT
>NW_021288010.1:0-2647 GCF_002162155.2 Triticum dicoccoides
AGTGTACCTGTAATTGTTATGCCTATGAATAAAGTTACTGGTGTTTTGGAAAAAATTACGTTGGGGTCCACGTCCGGCTCGGACTAGAACCGATTAGTTGGACTTGTAAACAAACCGTGAGAAGAGACCAAAGATATAGTACTACGTTGCTGCCATCAAATCGCCTGTGTTCGAGCTCCCTAATTAGCCTTTTGTGTACGTACGCGTGCATCAACTCAGCGTAATCAGCTACATCTACGAGCCAACAGAGCACTCCCGGCCGTGTGTTCCTTCCCCAAGCTACATCTTTTGCCTTGCCTTGGCGGCGTACGTCGACATGAAACGCCAACAACACGGCGAGGTGGACGCCGGAATATGCCGCCGCCGTAGCCCACGTCTCCATCCCCAAATCCATGCCAGTGACGTGGGCGCCACAGTGGCCCGCCGACGCAGCACGCGTCTCCATCCTCAGATCCACACGAGCGACGAGGGAGCCCGACTCGTCGACCGCCGCCGCCGCCGCCATGGCAGCTTGCTGGACAACGACCACGATATGCTCTGGGAGATCCTACTCCGCCTCCCGCCGCAGCCGTCCTCCCTGCTGCGTGCATGCGCGGTCTGCAAGCGTTGGCGACGCGTTGCCACTGACCCCAAGTTCCTCCGTTGCTTCCGTGCCCACCACCGGAAGGCACCCCTCCTCGGCTTGCTCGCGTGTCGCAACAGCCACAAGAACGTGTTCCACCCCGTACTTGAATCCTCCCGACCGCATCCCTCGGAAACGCTTCACCCTTGGATGCTACAGTAAAATACGTTACAGTGTGCCCAGTTGCCGCCATGGTCGCATCCTCGTCAAAGACTCAAAGAATAATGAGGCCGTTCTGTGCGACCCCATCACAGGCGAGCAGCACCGCATGCCTGTTCCGCCGGGATTCGACATGACCTATCTCAGCGGGGCGGTGCTCTGCACCGCCGGCGATCAGGGACATGTGCACGGCAGCTGCCATGCCAGCCCCTTCAAAGTGGTCCTGTTGTCCATGTTCATACACGATGATCGACGACCTCTGGCCCGTGTTTTCTCCTCACAGACCGGCAGGTGGGGCAATCTCATCTCAATAGAGACTCAACCTAAGACAATGTATGGTCCTTGTTGCCCCGACACCCTTGTTGGCAATGTGATTTACTGGTTGTCTAGGTATGGGAGAGACGATGTAGTTGAGTTTGATTTGGAGGGGCAGAAGCTTACCCTGATCAAGGGGCCTCACAGTATGAATAATTTTAGCATATGTCAGTGCCAGATTATACGACAGATGATTGTATTGTTGGTGTTGCCATGTTGTCTTACCAGGACATTCAAGTGTGGCAGAGGGAGGTCAATTCTGAAGGTGTTTCCATATGGTTGGTCCAAAAGACAGTTGCATTGCATACCATTCCGAAGACCCTTCCCCAAATTTCGGAAACAGTGCCATGGAACAAACTGATGGGGTATGATGAGGATACCAATGCAATGATTTTATATATGCACGATAGTGCCTATATGGTTCAACTCAAGTCAATACATTCCACCAAAATTGATGTACCATGTTCTACGAAGTACTATCCTTTCATGAGTTTCTACCTACCAGGTGATCACTCATCCTTTGTCTTTATATATAGTAGGAGTAGGCTAATCTAGTTATTTTTGTAAATAATTGCTCAGATAATATTATTGTGATTCTTAAATGTTCACTTACACTTGAACTTAGTATGTAAATTCTGGTAATAAAAGCTTAGTAATTGTCCCTATGCTAGATGGATGAACTCATAGCCACATTATTTTAGTCTGTGTTATCTTTTAATATGGTTGTTTTCTTTCCCAGAAAATATCAAATCAAATGTCAAATGTTAACTTAGTTAATACTATGTATGGAATCTCAAGGCTAGATATTTTGTATCCGTTATTATTTCTTCTGAATTTGTACTGAACTTAACTCCAACAAAACAAATTTGGTTCAATACATGCTTACTAAAATCATAGTGATTTTGTCATTTGTTCATGGCCGTTAATGGCCAATCCTACCGGTGAATATTTGTCATAATTTTGTCTTATAACACACCTATAAATATATGTTATATAAGTGAATTATTTTGCGCGGGTTATACTTGCCAGCTCTAATTGCCACTTGTTACCCTCTCTTATCAATTTGTCTCTATCGTGGAACTGTTGTTAATTGTCGGAATTCTTATGCTTATAGGCACAACCGTTGCTGGTGGAACTAATGGAGCAAAAAAGTTAGGATGATTGTCTGGTTTGATCTGCTAATGTGCTAAAACGGTTCAACGGGTAAGAAGATCTTCTGAATATAATTTGTGAGTTTTGAAATGTTTGATTTTTCTCTTTGGAAGATATGTGACAGACAATGTGGGTAGCATGCACCATCAAAATATTGCCCATGTGGATGACATTTGGATTCGCACATGCTAACAACATAGAGTAACAATTAAAATGGCGACGACGCTGCGTGTTGGAGCATAAATGATACGTTGATAATCCAGATCTTATATGCCCATAGTTCTCCCTTGGTTTTCTACCATAATAAGTAATATATCCGTAGCCCATTTTGCTATTACACACATTAGTCAGCTCTTTTAACTCCATCACCTACAAAAATTATGTCAAAAGGGTGAAGGA
>NW_021288010.1:6829-7862 GCF_002162155.2 Triticum dicoccoides
CATTTCCCCCCTCTAGGTGCCGGCGGCGGTGCCGTCCGTGAGGGGGGGCACACCCCGAAGACGCGTGCCGCCTCTTCGGACATGCCACCACACCACCCCGCATGTATGAGGTCCCGGTGCGACGCTCGGGTGGCATTGCTACCCCCCTAGGGCCCCCGTCTCTTCTAACCCTGTAGCGTTTGACCACAGGATCTAGCCCTTTGACTTTGCACGGACGGGCTTTGAGCAGTGGACCTATCCACCCGGTTGTGTTAGGTCAGCCCATAGGAACACGTTGGAGCAACATCCGGGCCAGACCCAGCAATATCCCCTCCGTGTAGACCCGATGCGTCCGTTTCCCCCTCTAGGTGCCGGCGGTTGCGCCGTCCGTGAGGGGGGCACACCCCGGGGATGCGTGCCGGGTGTATGCACCCGCCACAACACTTCCAGACTTGTGAGAGGCTGCCTACGCAAGATTTGGCGGTATGCTAGCCCCCGGACGCCGCTGGCCACAGTCGTAGACACGCGAAGAGCAATCCGCGTAAGAGGGAATTGTTCAGATACTACTCCATTACGAACAATTATGAAAAATTACCATCAGTCCTACGGCACAAGTGCCCACGTCGTGTAAAAAACTCATGATTTTATCGCGCTCCGAGTATTTAATAATATTCACGCCGCATCATTACCGCAGAACGTCTACTACCGTGTCATCGCCGTCCATGAGGGGGGCACACCCCGGAGACGCGTGCCGCCTCTTCGGACATGCCACCACACCACCCCGCATGTATGAGGTCGCGGTGCGACGCTCGGGTGGCATTGCTACCACCGTAGGCCCCCCGTCCCGCCTAACACTGTAGCGTTTGACCACGTGATCTAGCCCTTTCACTTTGCACAGGCGGGCTTTGAGCAGTGGACCTATCCACCCGGTTGTGTTAGGTCAGCCCATAGGAACACTTTGGAGCAACATTGTGCCAGACCCACGGCAAGATCCCCTCCATGTAGACCCGACGCGTCCGTTTCCCCCCTCTAGGTGCCGGCGGCGGCGCCGTCC
>NW_021288011.1:0-777 GCF_002162155.2 Triticum dicoccoides
CTATAATGGCGAGTGTCTCAAAACTCTTCTTAGCTCAAACTGACAGGATGGGCACGAAATTTTTTCGACCAAATTTTTTTTTTTTGACTGCCCGGACCCAAAAACTGGAAACGGGTCAAAAAAAACTTCCTATAATGGCACCTGTCTCAAAACACTCAGAAACACCTAAAAATAGGATAGCCAGAAAATTTTTCGAAAAATGCGTTTTCGAAAAATTTTGGGCCTAAACGGAGCGTGGCTACCCGAAACCTACTCCGGCAAGGAAACACGAATCGGAATCTAGATGGATCCCGAAAACAAACCTAAAAGCAAAGAACTCGGATTGGTGGTGGATATATGGTGGTGGTATATGGCAGCGGTGGTGGTAGCGGTGGTAGTATATGGATATGGATCGGTGGTGGTATATGGACACGGATTGGTGGTGGTATATGGATACGGATTCAGAGCGGTGGCGGATAAGCGGTGGTGGTAGATGGCAGGGGCGATGATGATGGTGCGGCGGCGGCGTGACAACTTATGACCAGAACTCGAAACTCTAAAAGACTAGACTCTAAGACCAGCAACTAGACACGACGATGCAACCGCAAATTCAACAAAGCAAAACCCTAAAAAGATTATGCAAAGGCTCAGATTGGTTCGGATATGATGAACTAACCCTAATTTTTTTTTGTGGCTTTTTCGTGGACTATAGGTATGAAGAACAGACTCGATCTAAACTACGAAAAACTGTAAAATCTCACCGAGCAACCTGGAAATCTGATACCACTTGATAGAGGC
>NW_021288012.1:0-3350 GCF_002162155.2 Triticum dicoccoides
TACCCTTTGTTGTAGTAGCATTTGCCATGCGGTGCTATAATGGTGCCGTGTTTAGTTATTTCAGTTATGCAAAAATGTATTGTTCAATAGGGCTATGTGATGTTTAAGTATGAATTGTCTACTTTAGTTTCACGAATGGCTATATTTGGTTGTTTATAGTGAGTAGATGCCTTGTTTATCTGTGTTTGGTTGTAGTGAGCACTTTTCCAGTTATCGAGCCGATGCCTTGTTTATATGTATTTGGTTCTTAGTTTGGTTGCAGTGAGCATTTGTCCAATTATCAAGCAGATGCCTTGTTTATCTGTATTTGGTTGTTAGGTTGCTTTTTTTAGCATTTGTCCAGTTTTCAAGTAGATGCCTTGTTTATCTGTATTTGCTTGTTAGGTTGGTTGTAGTGAGCATTTGTCTAGTTTTCAAGCATATGCCCTGTTTATCTGTATTTGCTTGTTACGTTGGTTGCAGTGAGACTCTATCCAGTTTTCAATGGCTATATTTGGTTGTTATACTGATCATTTATGCCTTGTTTATTTCAGTCATTCACAATGTGTTGTTCATTATGTGCAAGTCGGAACTGTGCCACTTGACTGCATCAATACCAGTTTGAACGACTATATTTGGTTCCAGTTATGCCTGGTGTAGTTAACACATGCCCTTTATTTCAGTTTTACACATTTATCCAGTGGTGTTTAAGCATTACCTACGTTCTATTCATTTTCAACAATACCAGTTTGAATTGCAATATTTGATGGATGTTAAGCCTGCTGTCGGTAACATTGCCTTCCATATTATATATGCTTTAACAGCATGCTGAAACCAACACATTCAAGCTATCATTTGGATATGATATTGTTTACCTTTGCTATATTTCTTTGATGTTAAGGTTGCTGTACTTATCATGCCTTTCCACTACTTATGCAGGACAACAACGGGAGTGGCCACCATTTTCTGCTAAGGTTAGCTTTATCCCTCGGCTTGTACTCCCCTGTTGTTCCATAACGTAGTGCATATAGATCTAGGCCTGGACACTTGTTAGCTTCTAATATTGACTTGTTGCTTGTAGGTACATATGCCCTTGGCAAGGATCCACACATCGACCTTTTTTGTGTATGGGGCAATGAGATATTCATGAACAAGCATCAAGTGAGGAAACTGATAAGGATTATTAGCAAAGAGATACGAATGGTGGAAAGAAAATTATTTGTTTATGCTCTATCCAACACAACAGTGAGCTACAGGATGGTAACTAAAAACTTTGTAGCCTTCTCTTTTTACTGCCCATAATGAGTTGTTAGACAAAAATGTCTGAATCTTTTTCGTTCGAAGTGGTTCCCGAAGCAGCTCACTCAATATTACCTCGCAAAGTACATTATTGGTGGACACGCAATGAAGGTTAAAGTATTTCATCCAGACTACAATGAGCATCGAAAAGTGGAAATGAAGACAGTGAAGGATGGACGGGCAGCCATCACAAGGGGTTGGGCTAGAGTCGTGCGTGCATTACGCATGGAGGAGGGCACAATATGGGCATTCCGTTTCATCTTCTCTAGCAACCAGAATGTCTTTCGCCTCTCTCTTTATAGTCTTTAGTACAACTGTGGTTCATCATTCTTTACTTGGTGCTTCTATAGTTCTTAAATATATGTACCTGTGCATCGAATTATGCATTCATGGTTGAACATATATTTGTAATAAACATGGTTGGATATGAAATAAGTGATTTCCTACTACCAAATTCAAAACATATGATTTTTAAAATAGGGATTAATTACAGATTAATTAGGGATTACACTGCACATAGTTGGCGAAAGCGAAACGTCTGCGATAGACGTGGGGATCAGACACGTTTCTAGGATCCGCTACGTGTGCGATCAATCTCCACTGCACACACGATCAACCAAGAAAAAACGTGTGCGATCAATCTCCACTTCACACATGATCAGCCAAGAAAAAATGTGTGCGATTAACAACAGCATCGCACACAGTTCTTTCTTATTAAATGTTTGCGATAGTCACCATAGCACACATGCTTTGAAATTATAGATTGTTTGTGATGTTGTGCGCATCGCAAACGTTTGGTACTTCTTGGATCAACTGTGTGGGATGCACATACTAACGAAAACGTATTCCTTGGATGGACTGTGTGGAATGTACATACGAATGGAAACGTAGCGGGGACTGACTGTGTGGGATGTACTTACGACAGGAAATGATTCCTCCTGTATAATTGTATTGTTTAGCACTACTATACGTATAACCGTATTTTAGCGCTCGCTGGTTGCACACGAGCTCATTTTGTCGAGCGTCTGTGCCAGGAGGGTATATCCCCGACGGTTTCCAGGTCATGTCGGAAGGACCCCCCTATCGCCCACACTCACTTGGCGAGGGTTCTAAATGCTGTCGCGGAAAGGGGTTAAAACCATTTGTATAGCACCGACGCGTACCGGTGTTAGTTGGTGCTTTATAAGAGAAGATGGAGACACAAGTAAAAAATAAAAATTGCATAAAGCAAAAGAAAGGCCCTTCGCAGAGGGAAGTAGGGATTTGTAGAGGTGCCAGAGCTCAAAGCGATAATTGAGAGATAAAAACATTTTGGGAGGCATACTTTTCCCACCAAGGAAAATGACTTAGAGTTCCCAACACTTTCCATGCTAGATATATCACAAGCGGTTCCCTAACAGAAAATAAAGTTTATTCCTTTTTCCACTGTACTTTCACTTTACATGGCTAACTGTATCCATGGGTGCCCTCCAAACCAACACTTTTCAAGGAATTTATTATTTGACAACATAAAGTAAATTCATTTTTCATTTCGGGATTGGGCATCCCTAATACCTTTGTCATACTCTCGTGCAATGACAAGTGAATAAACACTGATTGTGAGAATGACACATCTAGCATGGAAAATATCAGCCACCCCTCACCGCCTCGCGAGCGTACGAGCACGCAAAAGAGAAAATCATTTTGAAAATTAGAGATGGCACATACAAATTTGCTTAGAACGGCACGGAAATACCGCATATAGGTAGGTATAGTGAACTCATATGGCAAAACTAGTTTAAATGGTTTTGGATGCACAAGTAGTGATCATACTTAGTGCAAATGAAGGCTAGGAAAAAGATTGAGAAGCATCCAACCAAGAAACAAAAAATCTCATAAGCGAGCATTAAGCATAACTAACACCGAATAATGCACCACAAGTAGGATGCAATTTTCATTGCATAACTATTGAGTTTCGTGCTTGCATAGGGAATCACAAACCTTAACCCTAATATTCATACTAAAGCATAATTACTCATCAACATGACTCACATATCATATCGGCATATCTCAAAACCATTACAAAGAACCAA
>NW_021288013.1:0-1403 GCF_002162155.2 Triticum dicoccoides
CCCCCCCCCCTCACAGAGGGCGATGACACGGTAGTAGACGTTCTGCGGTAACGATGCGGCGTCAATATTACTAAATACTCGGAGCGCGATAAAATCATGAGTTTTTTTGCACGACGTGGGCTCATGTGCTATAGGAACGATGGTATTTTTTCATAATTTTTGGTGATGGAGAAGTATCAGAAAAATTCCCTCTACGCGGATTGCCCTTCGCGCGTCTACGGCTGTGGCCGGCGGCCTCCGGGGGCTAGCATGCCGCCAAATCTTGCGTAGGCGTCCTCTCACAAGTCTGGAAGTGTTGTGGCGGTTGCAAACGCCCGGCACGCGTGTCCGGGGTTTGCCCCCCCTCACGGACGGCGCCGCCGCCGGCACCTGGAGGGGGGAAACGGACGTGTGGGGTCTACACGGAGGGGATCTAGCTGTGGGTCTGGCCCGGATGTTGCTCCAAAGTATTCCTATGGGCTGACCTAACACAACCGGGTGGGGAGGTCCACTGGTCAAAGCCCGTCCATGCAAAGTAAAAGGGCTAGACCCCGTGGTCAAACGCTACATGGTTAGGCGGGACGGGGCACTGGGGGTAGCAATGCCTATTTTTTGTATTTTCTCTTATTTTTTTTTCAATACTAATTTCATTAACTTAAATGTACAGAAAACATATATCGATTGCCCCCCACACGGGCCTTCTTCCGTCGTGTCACGGAGAGGTTAGACGGGACGGGCCGGGTACCTGTGGGGGGTAGCAATGCCGCCAGGTATTGCGGTGGGCCCTCCTATGGTTGTGGAAACATGGTGGCAGGCGCAGGCACGCGGCTCCGGGGTGTGCCCCTCCCCCCTCACGGGCGTCGATGCCGCCGTGCCCCGAAGGGGGGAAACGGCCATGTCGGGCCAACACAGAGGGAATCTTGGGGTGGGTTATGCCGGGACTGTGTTGGGGGTGTAGCTATGGCTGGGCTATGACAATAAGGTGAAAAGGTCCACCGGTCAAACTACGTCCAGCGAAAGTCAAAGGGATAGACCTGGCGGTCGTCTGTGTCAGGGTTAGACGGGACGGGGTACCTGGGGGTAGCAATGCCGCCAGGTGTTGCGGTGGCCCTCCTACAATTATATAAGCATGGTGGCAGGCGTAGGCACCCGGCACGCGGCTTGTATGAGGTCCCGGTGCGACGCTCCAGTGGCATTGCTACCCCCAGTGCCCCCGTCCCGCCTAACCCTGTAGCGTTTGACCACGGGATCTAACCCTTTGACTTTGCACGGACGGGCTTTGACCAGTGGACCTCCCCACCCGGTTGTGTTAGGTCAGCCCATAGGAACACTTTGGAGCAACATCCGGGCCAGACCCACGCCAAGATCCCCTCCGTGTAGACCCCACGCATCTGTTTTCCCCCTCCAGGTGCCGGAGGCGGCGC
>NW_021288014.1:0-928 GCF_002162155.2 Triticum dicoccoides
ACCTACCTAAACACTCAAGTCTCTAGTCCAGGTTTATCGCCTATTCGGGTTCCATCCATGAGGAGATCCGGCCGGAGTTTCGCTCACAGCCCCAAACGATGTGAACAGGGTTCCCGAGATACCAAACGGGCATCCGGTACACCGTGCCACGTACCTACCGCATCACAGCCCACCCCTACGGTCAGCGCTGTCCACGGCCTCCAGTAAGCTACAAACACCAGAAACTACTTGCAACTCCTGGACAGAGGACTAGGGTGAATAAGAAGTCGAGCGGGGTCATATTTCAGGGCCCAATGCATGGTAGTAGCTGAATCATGGATCACAAACACAGAACTCAGTTCCTAAGGACGGCTTCAATGAGACAACCCACCATGTACTCCTACATGGCCTCTCACCGACACCTTTTACCAAATTGTGTTCACACACTTAGCTCACACACAGTAGGACATGTTCACACACCTCTGATTCATCCTCGATGAATCAGACCTGACTCAACTCTAAGCAGTAGCAGGCATGACAAACAAGCAAGAATGAGTAGGCACAACAGGGCTCAAACAACTCCTACTCATGCTAGTGGGTTTCATCTATTTACTGTGGCAATGACAGGTCATGCAAAGGATAAAGGGGTTCAGCTACCGCAGCAAGTAACAGATGAATCGGTGTTGTCCTAATGCAGTAAAAGAGAGCAGGAGCGAGAGAGTAGGATTGTATCGGAATGAACAAGGGGGTTTTGCTTGCCTGGCACTTCTGAAGATAACATTGAGTCTTCATCAGTGTCAACGATCACATCATCGGTATCACGTCTATCGAGAGGGGACAAATACCGGCAACACAGAAGGGAACACAATCAATGCAATGCACAATATGATGCATGATCATGACATGGCAAAATGAATGTGTTTTGGGCTAATGCAACTAGCAACAGATT
>NW_021288015.1:0-2871 GCF_002162155.2 Triticum dicoccoides
CTCATCTGTTGGAAATTATGGGAGTCTCATTATCAGCAACCTAGAAAGTATGGGACAGAGCAAGACGATATTACTAGTTTCCATACATAACCATACTTACAGATAAATGGTCGAGGAAGGTGTTGAACTGGGTTTCATCTTTGTCATTCCTGTACTGAATCCATGTTGGGAGGATATGTACATGACACCTAATGGCAACCGCTGCGTCTGATACTAACTTAGCTGACTCTGTAGCATCACGTGGCCTTTTTAAACCTACCTCAAAACGGATCTCCATTCTTCCTCCTCTAGATTTAGTTAACCTATTGAGCATTATCCCCGATGTTTGTTTCCTCTTGAGCCTAGGTGCTAGTCAAACAACGAACATAGGAAGTGTTAGTGCACATCAAACTGTGAGACTACATATAAAGAAGCATGCAACTGTAACTTGACTCCAGCAACTACCTTCTTGCTGTTGAAGCTCACAAGGTTCATCTGATATTGCCAACTCGTCTTGTGTCAAGAGTGCTTGGGAAGTAGTGTCAGGTGGCGAGGGAGCTTGGGAACGTGCTGCTAGCTCAGTTGACACATGAGTAACTCATGCAGCTAGTAGTACTATGGTAGGTGTTGCAAGAACTAGGGTTGTCTCTGCTTGTTTGGTGGCAACTATTTGTTTCTGTTTGGCTTTTTTTGTAGCTCGTGCAGCATGGGATGCCCTGTTTGTAGAATTTTCCGCTGGACTTTGACCTTCTATTGCACCATCAGTACCAGCAGAATATGCAAGATTCATCCACTTCACATTCCCTGCCATTCTGTATTTCTTCCTCTTTCTCTGTGCCATGTTAAGTCAAGCCGACAAGAAAAACGAATAAAAATTTAGTTCTTCAGAACAAATTGATGCGTGATGCAGACGAACTTAACTTTGATGTTAGACAACCACATGATAGGAGGATGTAATATGTATGAAAAACAGGACGGAAGAGATAACCATAACTATGATGTGTAAACTAAGCAGAAGACATTTCACCAAATTAGAAGTAATGTAATGGAAGGTAGACACCATATGAAAGATGCTACAAATATCACTCTGCCAAGTTAATAGTGTATCATCATAAATGGCGTTTAAACAAATGTGAAGGAGCACAAGAAATAAATCATATGCAATTTGAAAACAACTTCAGACTATCATGTTAGAGGTCTCTCGTCATTCGTGCCATTGCATATTCACAGCATTGCATATTCACAGCTTATGATGTGTACACTAAGGAGAAGGCATTTCAACAAATTAGAAGCAATGAAAGCTAGACACCATATGAAAGATGCAACGAATATCACTCTACCGAGTTAAAACTGTCTTGTCATAAGTGCCATTTCAACAAATTAGTAGTACAAGCTAGAAAAGAATGCGAGATGTAACCTATATCACACTCCAAACTCAAATATGTCTTATGATAAGTGATTGTTGCAGGTTACACAACAGTAGTAATTTGATGTAATAACATGGTGTGATAGACAGATATTGTATGTTCTAGAAACAGGAACACGTGTCTTATTCAAGTATAATGTGTAAAGTAAGCAGATGTAATTCAACAAAATTAGAAACAATACAAGCTAGACATCACACATAACATGCAACCACATATAATAGTGCCAAGTTAGAGGGAGCACCGGTGATGGTGCACCAGGGGATACGTGCTCATCATAAACATAGCTTTGTTGAGTGTCTATGCATGTGTTGTCTTGGAAATCATCTTGGGGGTGTGGAGGAGTAGAAACTGTAGAGGCCCTCCGTTCGGAAGGAGCACCTTTATCCGCTGCCTTGCTAACTTCCTTCCGCTTTATTGATTTTGAATTGTCAAGTAAAACTGACAAGAAAAAGCAATAAAATTCTCTCTTCAGAACTCATTCATGCATGATAGTGACAATTACTACTTTGATGTAAGGCAAACACATGATACAAGTATGGAATATGTACGAAAAATAGGACGACATGGCATGTTCACAACTGTTTGTGGAAACTAAGCAGAAACCATTCCAACAAATAAGAAGCAATGCAAGCTAGACACCACATGAAATATGCAACCAATATGACTCTACCAAGTTAAAAGTGTCCCATCATAAATGGAATTTCAACAAATTAGAAGCAGCGCATGCTATAAATCATATGAAAGATGCAACTAATATCGCACTTCATATACTAAAGGTGTCTCATCATATTGATTGATGCGGGATACAAAAAAACAATAGTTTTATGTAAGGACATGCTTAATAGACAGATGCACTTTGTACTAAATACAGGAAGGCATGTCACATTAACAGGTATAATGTATAAGCTAAGAAAACTACCACATGCAGTTTAACCAGATTGGAAGAATTACAGTCTAGACACCATATGCAACATGCAACCACATATCACGCTGCCAAGTTAGAGCAAGCACCTGCGATGCCAGTGTAGGGGAAATGTTGTAATCAACTATAGAGCTACGTTCACTATCTTCGTCTAGCCTTGCTGTTTCTTGACAATCATGTCGGGAGGCTGAAGCTGCATTCTTTAAATGAGGAGTAGTCCACTTGCCTGCCTGCCTCATCATAAGTGATTGATGAGGGATACACAAGAACATTAGTTTGATGTAAGAACATGGTTAATACACAGATGTACTAGTATGTACCAAAAACAGAAAGGCATGTCATATTCAAAGGTATAATGTGTAAGCTAAGCAGATGCAATTTAACCAAATTGGAAGCAATACAAGCTAGACATCCGGCTGGAGTGGTGAGCATGATCATCTAGGACCTGAGAGCCTGGTGGGAGGCGGGCTGCTTCGCCACCATCGCGGCTTTTTAGTTGGCTTCCAGGTGATGTCTGTCTTTGTTGGGCTTGTCACTGGCTCG
>NW_021288016.1:0-3745 GCF_002162155.2 Triticum dicoccoides
TGTTCATAAATTAAAAAATATAGTTTTTTAAGGAGTTAAAAATTGCTTGGCTTTTAGAAAATGTTAATGAATTATTATTATTTTCAAAATTTCAAAAAAGATCAAAACTTCTAACTTGCTCCGGATTTAAAAAATCATAAATAGAAAATTAAAACAAAAAATAAAACCCCCAAAAGCATGTACAAATTAGCAAAAAAGATGCACTAATAAAAAAATTGGTTTAAGGAAAGTTCTTGAGCCTTCCCAAAACCTTTAGGGGGAGGCATATAACCCCAGAGTGGGTTGTCTTATTACCACACAGGGGTGCATGTTTGGTCTCTACCCTCGTTCCTAGGTGTGGACTAGGATATGTCGAGGCTGAGATGCATGAGCAAACATCAATAGCTTGAACTAGGCTTTCCCCTCAATTGGGTGGGCAAGAACCACGGTAGTCTCAGTCCTGTGCGTAGTTTGGGCCATTGGTGAAAGAAAAAGTCAAAAGGCACCCCAAATGAATCTTAAACCTCATTAGGATGTTCAAATTAGCATCCAAGTTCTCGAACCATAATTAAATATGGCATAGTTCAGCTTTTTGGATGCAGTGAGATGCGCTATTAGTCCATAAAGTTGAAGGCGATGCATACTTTACTCTACGAACTGCAAAATTGAACATAAATCAGCCTAACGCTACACAATATCTAAATGGTTGCCAACTAGATTTATAGAACAACTTAATTCTACTTGATGATAACAAGCATAGTGGAAATATAGATGGAGTTCCTTCTGAAATGGACCATAGATACAATTATAGCTTTATCGCAAAAAAATACAATCAGAACTCACTAACCGAGCTCCAGCCCTCTAAATTTTATATTGCAGGTATCAACTCTGTGTTCTTTTATCGACCAAGTATGAGCGTCTGGCTTCTAATGCAGACGCTATACAACGGGGCCATGGTGATGCTCCGATCACCTTGGTGGCTTCATCTTACTGTGCCCCGCCCAACAAACTCCGGTAACCACATGATGACTGGTAATGTGGTTGATGTTGATCTGCTAAGGTGGCTGGTCATGATAAGCTTATCATATTGATGGAATTAGGGTGTAATTTAGAAACTTTGTGTCTTGATCTATAACATCTTTGTTAACTTGATTTTGCCATGGATTTTTACACCTTGAACATGTCAGACTCTACAGAAGGAACTTAAAAAATAATTTGGTCTCTGCTAACCGATCCTAATAGTGTTTCAGTGTTTAACAAGCTCTATCGATGACATGTTTTAGATACTAATTTTCTTGTGCTTTGCAAATAGATCGAACTAAGAGGTGTTGGACTTCATGTATTGTATGGTACATGAAACCAATGGCATGGTACAGACCGTAAATGATAACAAAACGTTAAAACTCACACCCAACCCACTATTGGAGTACTAATATGGAAGTCCTTTCACAGTACATCAACATATTGTGAGCTTCAACATTCAACTGTATTTTCTCGCAAAAGAAAAACATCCATCTGCATTTATTTTGTAAGATATTATATATTCACACGCAACCCACCAGCATTATAAAAGGTGGCTTAGCATAGACCAGAGTGAGTAGATCACGATAGACAAAGCAATGAAAGGAAGAGAGGACAAAACGTATGGCCGTGTTTCAACCATTATTTGGACAAGGCTAACACGTTACCAAGTTGTGAGATTGAGAGACATCGGGAACTCGACAATCACATGAACGGAAAATGACACAGGTCAGCTTTAGACATGCTTTGTGTGCTATAAAAGATGTACCACTTCTTCTTAATTAGTCAAGCCAAAAATCATAAAATATGAATGGTCATTGAAGCCGTTTGAATCCGACTTTGCCAAGTCACACGAACCAGGGGCAAGATGGCAACATGTCGGGGAGTTCCTCGTGAGTCAGCAAATGGTCTTTCGTCCATGGCTAGTTCAATCTCTACCCGAAGAGGCCGACCATCCCATAGCTTAGTAGCTTAGTTTCTGCCGTCGGACTGGGCCAATGGGGCACTGGGCGGCCGCCGCCGGTCTTTGCGGCGGTGTGAGGCAGCCGGAGAAGCAGGAGCGCAGCCGCGCAGCACAGGGTAGGGCGCAGACCGGCAACACAGGGCAGTGTGGAGGGACCACGGGAAGGAGAGGCGGGATCCTCCTCGGCAAAATGGGGGGCACAAGAAGAATCGAACCAGCGACATGTTGTGCTATAGTAGCATGAGCAAAACGATTCGGCCACTTAGGCGGATGCGATACCATCCATCTTTTTCCTTTTATTATTGTTTCTTCTTTCGTCTTTTCTGTTTTGTTTTCCCTTTTTTCTTTTCTATTTCTTTTCTTCTTCTTTATATGATGATATTTTTTCAAAATTCATGAACTCTTTTCAAATCGATGACATTTATTCATTTTTTCATGAACTTTTTTCGAATTTGATGCAATTTTTTAAAAAAAGTTTATTGGATTTTGTTGGGGAACGCAGTGATTTCAAAAAAAATTCTATGCACACGCAAGATCATGGTGATGCATAGTAACGAGAGGGGAGAGTGTGTCCATGTACCCTCGTAGACCGAAAGCGGAAGCGTTAGCACAACGCGGTTGATGTAGTCGTACGTCTTCACGATCCGACCGATCAAGTACCGAACGCACGGCACCTCCGAGTTCTGCACACGTTCAACTCGATGACGTCCCTCGAACTCCGATCCAGCCGAGTGTTGAGGGAGAGTTTCGTCAGCACAATGGCGTGGTGACGATGTTGATGTTCTACTGACGCAGGGCTTCGCCTAATCACCGCTACAGTATTATCGAGGTGGACTATGGTGGAGGGGGGCACCACACACAGCTAAAAGATCAAACAGATCAATTGTTGTGTCTATAGGGTGCCCCCTGGCCACGTATATAACGGAGTGGAGGAGGGGAGGGGACGGCCCTCTCTATGGCGCGCCCTAGGGGAGTCCTACTCCCACTGGGAGTAGGATTCCCCCTTTCCTAGTAGAACTAGGAGCCCTTCCAAGTAGTAGGAGTAGGAGGGAAGGAAAGGGAAGGGAAAAGGAGAAGGAAGGAAGGGGGCGCCCCCCCCCCCCTTCCTAGTCCAGTTCGGACCAGCCCAAGGGGAGGGGTGCGGCCACCCTTTGAGGTCTTTCTCTCCTTTCCCGTATGGCTCATTAAGGCCCAATACGAATTCCCGTAACTCCCCGGTACTCCCGAAAATACCCGAATCACTCGGAACCTTTCCGATGTCCGAATATAGTCATCCAATATATCGATCTTTACGTCTTGACCATTTCGAGACTCCTCGTCATGTCCCCGATCTCATCCGGCACTCCGAACTCCTTAGGTACATCAAAACACATAAACTCATAATATAACCGTTATCAAACTTTAAGCGTGCGGACCCTACGGGTTCGAGAACTATGTAGACATGACCGAGACAGGTCTCCGGTCAATAACCAATAGCGGAACCTGGATGCTCATATTGACTCCTACTTTTTCTACGAAGATCTTTATCGGTCAAACCGCATAACAACATATGTTGTTCCCTTTGTCATCGGTATGTTACTTGCCCGAGATTCGATCGTCGGTATCTCAATACCTAGTAAAATCTCGTTACCGGCAAGTCTCTTTACTCGTTCTGTAATACATCATCCCGCAACTAACTCATTAGTTGCAATGCTTGCAAGGCTTATAGTGATGTGCATTACCGAGTGGGCCCTGAGATACATCTCCGACAATCGGAGTGACAAATCCTAATCTCGAAATACG